>NC_069001.1:18288540-18292928 GCF_001194135.2 Octopus bimaculoides | reverse complement strand
TATACATCATTAGATGTATACCTGACTTTCCTATATAAAATTAATGATTATAACGGAACGCTGAACTCCAGACTATCAACTTAAACAACACTTTATTTAGGTGGTAAATATATACAACTTTAGTTCTTGTTGTTACAGCTTCTGTGTGTGTGAGCATAGTTGTTTGGACGTGGGTATGTAGTTGCAAGCGAGCTGTCGAGCGTAAGTCCGAAAGATGTAGAGAGACAGCTTAACACGTCCATGCTCATGGTCGGCCGACCGTAAAAGAGGAAGATTAAAGCGGGAACGCTTGGCTGTTTAATTCCATGCATGCGTGAGACCACGCATGCGCACGGCGTTACTACATATATATATATATGAGAGAGATTTGACGCTAATATCCATATCAAAACTTTTGATATATAAACAAGGAGAACGATCCCTAAGGAGTCTAATTTAGATTTTTTTGTGGTGAAATCTCCTGCTACATTGGTAACGATTACATAGTTTACTATGGAAAATTATATATATATATATATATATATATATGTATATCTTTTGTCTTTTACTTGTTTCAGTCATTAGACTGTGGCTATACAGGGGCACCTCCTTGAAGAATCTTAGACAAACAAATTGACCCCAGTACTTATCATTCTTCTCTGTTTCTGTAAAGCCTGGTACTTATTCTATCAGTTCTTCTGTTGAACTGCTAAGTTATAGGGATGTAAACCAATGAACGTCAGTTGTCAAGCAGCAGTGGGGGACAAACATAGACACAAAGGCACACACACACACACAACAGTTTATTTCAGTTTCTGTCTACCAAATCCATCTTGGTTGACCCAAGGCTATAGTATTAGGTTGTCAAGAAAGTTCTTGTGGTTTTTAACCTTTAAATTCAGATGCATATATCTCGGCTCAAACAAAACTTTATTAATCGAAATAAACACCATCAGAATCAACACACTTTTGCCAATGCAAAACAAGTTTATTTATGCCAGTAGTGTAAAAATCCTGTGTTCTGGTGGCGATGAAGTCGTTGAAGGGAAGATGACACTTCAAAACGGTGTGTTTTTTTGTTGTCGTTCAATTCGTGTGGCATCCATTTCTGAAGTATTTTAGTTTTCCAATCTCTTTCAAGTGGTTGCATATTGTTGTATACATTACGTCTAATTCAGAAGCAAGCTCTTGAACAGTTGTGCATGGATTGGCTTCCAGTAAGGCTCTTAGTTGATCATTGTTAACATCCAATGGCCAACCACTAAGCTTATCGTCTTCAAGACTCATCACCACTATGAAATTTTTTGAACTACCATTGTGCTGTACGTTCATTAGTGGTTCCTGGGCCAAACACATCGTTGATTTCGCAAGATGTTTCAGCAGCTTTTCGGTCTAGTTTGAACTAGAATAAGAAAATTGTGCAAATTTGCTTTTTGTCCATGTTGAACATTCCAGAAAAAATGGCCTAATTATTCAAAAAGAAAATGAGCAACACGATTAGATAGAGCGAAAAATGGGCTTTAAAATGATTTATAAAGTTAAAGTAATTTAATGAAAATTAATTTAAAAATACATCATTTAAAACAAAAATTTAAAACTCCACAAGAACTTTCTTGACAACCTAATAGAAGACCCCTTCTCAAGGTGCTACACAGTAGGGTTGAACCCAGAACCATGTAGTTAGGAAGCAAACTTCTTATCACACAGCCTTGCCTGCACCTAAAATTATGCTTAGCAGTGTATACACACACACACACATGCAAACACACACACACACACACATGCAAACACACACACACTCACATACATTCTCCACATAATATATTCAGGGCATTATCAAATGTGTCCTTCATTCATTCTTTTATAAGACAGTAGGATGTGATTTGATAATGATTTGGTTGCTATTTCTAACCAGTAGCACGAAAGCCGAGAAGTCTTCCCCTCATTCGCTTGTATAAGTAAGGTTGTTGTTACATTGTAAATTCAATTTC
The DNA here is from genome assembly GCF_001194135.2 of Octopus bimaculoides. Classification (NCBI taxonomy): domain Eukaryota; kingdom Metazoa; phylum Mollusca; class Cephalopoda; order Octopoda; family Octopodidae; genus Octopus; species Octopus bimaculoides. Next base: position 18,290,958 of record NC_069001.1, on the reverse strand, counting down.
CTCTGAGTCCAACTTTGCATTTTATCCCTTCATGGCCAGTAGCATAGCTGGGATATGGGGGTGCCCACCCTGAGTGACACTTTTATAGGGGAGGCACTTTTAGGTCAGCTGTATTAGCCTGTAAAATCTTGGGGCGCCAGGGATGGTGGCAGGGCAAACTTAAGAGATGCTCAGGGTATCATCCACTCTCACTATACATGCCACTGTCATGAACCGATAAAATCAAGTACCAGTCAAGTACTGGAATCAGTGTAATCAACTTGCACCCTTTCCTCAAAATTGCTGGCTTTGTGCCAAAACTTGAAACCATCATCATTATTATTTTGAATCTCCTGAGTGTCACAAAATCAAAGTTATCAAAGAACCACTGCAATAAAGAGTGATTTCACAGAGATTTGGCTCCTATGTCTAGCAGGTCAAGTGACCACACACTTGCACACACAAACACACACGCACTCACACACATGCACTCACATGCACACACACACGCTCGCTCTCTCTCTTATTAACTTTATGTATAATTAGTGTTAAGTTTATGCTTAATTAATGTTTTTTTTATTTATTTTATTAAATAGTCAGGTTTTTATTACATGGAAAGAGGTTATGAGAACCAGCTGTAATTAACATAAACCTACATCTAGGTTCTCACCAGAAATAACTGACAAAACCTGTTTAGGTTTATTATGCCTATATACATACAAACATACATACATACATACATACATACATACATACATACATACATCATCATCATCTATGTGTGCGTGTGTGTATATATATATAAACCATAAAAATACATACATACAGACATGCATTCATACACACACATACATACACATATATATCATCATCATCATCATCAATCGTTTAACGTCTGCTTTCCATGCTAGCATGGGTTGGAAGATTTGACTGAGGACAGGCAAGCCAGAAGGCTGCACCAGGCTCCAATCTGATCTGGCAGAGTTACTACAGCTGGATGCCCTTCCTAACGCCAACCACTCCGAGAGTGTAGTGGGTGCTTTTGCGTTCCACCGGCACGAGGACCAGCCACATGATACTGGCAACAGCCATGCTCAAAAAGGTGTTTTTTACGTGCCACTTGCATGGAAGCCAGTCCAGCGGCACTGGCAACGACCTCGCTCAAATGGTTTTCTAACGTGCTACCAGTACAAGTGCTAGAAGGCAACGCTGGTAATGATTACGCTCAAATGGTGCTATTTACGAGCCACTAGCATGGAAGCCAGACAGCTGCTCTGACAATGAACATGCTCAACAGTGTTGTTGGTGCTCCACTGGTATGGTGCCAGTCATCGAGTATGGTTCAATTACGATTTCACTTGCCCCAACAGATTTCAAATTCCAAATTCCAAATTCACTTGCCTCAACAGGTCTTCGCAATCAGGGTTTTTAGTGTCCAATGAAGTAAAGTTACGAATTAGTGAGCTGGCTACTCTTCTGACAGAGATCACAGATTATGCTCTCACTTGCCTTGCCGGGTCTTCTCACGTACTGTATATTTCCAAAGGTCCCGGTCACTGGTCATTGCCTCGGTGAGGCCTAAAGTTCGGAGGCCGTGCTTCACCACCTCATCCCAGGCCTTCCTGGGTCTACCTCTTCCACAGGTTTCCTCAACTACTAGGGTGTGGCACTTTTTCACACAGCTATCCTCATCCGTTCTTGCCACATGACCATATCAGTGCAGTCGTCCCTCTTGCACACCACATCTGATGCTCCTTAGGTCCAACTTATCTCTCAAGCCACTTACACTCTGTTGAGTATTAGCACTGACATTACTCATCGATCGGAGCATACTGGCTTCGTTCCTTGCAAGCTTACGCATGTCCTCAGCAGTCACGGCCCATGTTTCACTGCCATGTAGCATGGCTGTTCATACACATGCGTCATACAGTCTGCCTTTTACTCTGAGTAAGAGGCCCTTTGTCACCAGCAGAGGTAAGAGCTCTCTAAACTTTGCTCAGGCTATTCTTATTCTAGCAGCTACACTTTCAGTGCACCCTCACCCGCTACAAATTTGGTCACCTAGGTAGCAAAAGCTATCAACTACTTCTAGTTTTTCACCCTGGAGTGTGGTAAAGGTTGTTTTCTACACATTCTCCGTGTTTATTGCTCCTGAGCATCTGCCACATACAAAAACTATCTTGCTAGTTAGCCGTCCTTTGATATTGCTGCACCTCTTATGTGTCCATAGCTTACACTGGGTACATCTTATGGAGTTTCTACCTACTCCTTTTCTACAGATTGAGCAGGGCCATCTACCTGAAGGGGTTTGTGTTTTGTCTACCTTCCTACTTATTAGGACTTTGGTTTTAGCTAGGTTGACTCTAAGGCCCTTCGACTCTAGTCCTTGCTTCCACACCTGAAACTTCTCTTCTAGTTCTGATAGTGACTCAGCAATTA
>NC_069001.1:18279737-18283937 GCF_001194135.2 Octopus bimaculoides | reverse complement strand
TATATATATATATATATATATATATATATATATATATGGAATGGTGATATATCAAATGGATCTTTTCTGTGTGGCTGTACTTTTTGAAATTTTAAAATAAAGTGAAAATTTTCAAATTTGGTGTATTGATGTAATTTTTCATGCTGAACCTCAGGGCCTAGTTCGCTTGTTTCAGAAATAAAAAAAGTTACAGAGATTTAATGTCTGATCATTTTTACTCAGTCAAAAAAACAGGATTTACTAGCTGTCATTTTGTGTGCGACTGCAATTGTAAGATGAGAAAACAATATCACCATTGCAATTATAGCACATGCTTTAAGCATTTAGTAAGCGAAAATGGTCATAAAACAAGTTAACAACATATATTTGATAGCTTTAAACATTCAAGTGATGGGAAATGCAACACAAAATTTCTGAAGACAGCAACAGATGGATACAAGCAGGAAAACAGCATAAAATATCAATTTGTAAACACATGTGGTTTTTTGTAAACAAGAGTTCTAATGCTTGGCTTGTTACTATGGAAACAGGTACCTATATGTTTGTGGCTTTTGATTGGCTAAAATTACCCAAAATTTGTAAAATTTAAAAGCTATTAACTGTTTGTTTATTGGTTAGAGAAAAAATGAATTTCATGTCAATAATTAGAACACAAAACTACATCAACTCAACAAATATGAAATCAATTGGAACAGAAATTGAAGAAATTGAAAAGTGGCAGCCAAACAGAGAAGATCCTATTAAATTAAGAAATTCTCTCACTCTGTTAGTTTATACTGCTAAGCTAAATATTGAGTTGCACCATAAAATATTCCTATTCCTATTCTTGCACTGTATATTCACAGTGTTTTTTTTTTTATATATCTAATCTTATCAGAGAACTCACAATTTCTAAGCACTTTATTATAACACCCAGGTGCACTCATAAAAGCATCTTTGTCAGAAGATAACAAAGATACCAATTCACTAATATTGTCAGCCAAGTTCCTCAGTATACAAAATGGGTGATTTGATTGTCTATGTATACTAACTTCTCATTTGGTTTGTGGTATGGTTCAAAACTATCATTATCTACCTTAATGTTGCATCAAGAAAATTAACAACAGCAAGGTTTGTATCTACAGTAATGCTAAGTCCTATTTACTGAAATCAAAGGTTTCCTTTATATAAATTGTGGCAGTTATAATTTTTCCTCTTTACAATGCCCGGGGTCTCTGCTTTTGGAAAAATGGACACACCATGCATTTTATATAATACTTTCTCAACGAAACTGGAATATTTTAGGCGAAGAAGTCAAATTGATCTTTGTTCCTTATCAGTTGTATCTATCCATCTTCATACAGGGCTCTACTTTTGAAGTAGCTGTTTTCACTCCTGTTGTTCACAAAGTTTTCTAAATGAAAGAACATAATGATAGGCATTTACTTCATATCTTTATTTCATATTTCAAGGAATATTCAGACAGCAAATATTCAAAAGAAAACCAGGCTTGGTAACCAGCTGATGGTTGGAAACAGGCAACTTGGAGTACTAGAAATCAGAGCCTTTCAGTTATAATATATATGTGTATATATATATATATATATATATATATATATATATATATATATACTGACCATAGTAACAGCAGCAATGGATCATCCATCAACATCGACGGTAGTAGCGACAGTGGCAGAAACACCAGCACTGATGCCAACGACCCCAACACCAGCACTACAGCCAGAGATGATGACTACGCCAACACCAGCAGCCGCAGTGATATCACTGGACCCACGCCTCACAATGACAGCACCAATAGCAGCTCCAATAACACCAGAAGTAACAACAACTCCAGGTCTGGAGCCAACAGAAGTTGCGCCAGAAATGTGATCTCAACCAACACTCAAGCCCAGAAATATATCAAGTCAGCCAGGACTGTCTTCAAGCAGCACCTGTACAACCAGAAGTTCTCTTTCAGGATTCCAGAAAGACGATTTATCTCATCCCTGTCAAGCCATGTGTGGCGCCTCAAAGATGAGGGGAGCCCATACAATATCAAGTGGAGGATAATAGTGTAGCCGGGATCCTACAAGCTTTGCATAGCTGAGCAAGCAAGGATCCTCAGACTCCCTGAAACCAGGGTTACTGAACTCACGTCAAGAAATTTGCAGCTTCTGCATCTATTTCAAATGCTACCAGCTGCAAGCATGGAATTTCCCATTCATCAATTAGATCCGAAAAGGTCCTTATGAACTAAAGGTAGCCTAAGGGCGAAAATCCCTATTCTCCCTTTTTTGAACTGTTCTAAGAGAGATAAACCATCCTCGCCAACCAGGAATGTTTATTCTTTGGTTACTTACTAACTGACTGTAACAGATTCCTACCTCCTAGATATGAAGAATTATATGCCTTCGGCTTTAGAGTCGGATGAGTCGTCCATAGGAATAAGCCCTTTATGGATGTGAAACCATTGATCACTCTATGACTGGACATTGTATATAAATACATTACTGCTCTATGCTTTAGAGTGTCCTTACTTTTTGGATATATGATACACAACCCAGACACAGAGTGTCTTATGAAGGCCACCACGTGGTTTACGCTTGATAGCTGCACTGACACCTTGTGCTTCTACACATTCACAATTGCCATGAACTTTCAGACAACATGGAACGTTATGACATTGGATATTCTACAAAGAATATTCCAACACTGTTCAATGAAGTCTATACAAAAATGCTGCTAGAGAAAATGATAGACCTCATATGGCATATGAGGTAGAAGGTATATTTCTACGACTAAACACGCTACCCTCTGAGGCCAACACGTTCGGGATCAGGTCTAGGAGGTTCCCACCCAGGATTAAAGAGCTCGAAGCCTTTTAAGCGGACCTACTGGGTGTCATCCACAAGCTAAGATTCCATAAGTCCTCTTCCTCATTTGACCACAAACACTGTACAGACACAGAACAACTAAAAACTCCAACAGATCCTTACTCTTCTCGGATAAGATTAAAAACATATATAGGATAGAGACACACACTTATGATAGTCTCATAGACAATTACATGACACAGAAATATAGGTGTGCTTCCCCAAACACATACAACATTAACAGTGAAGCCAAACAGATAGCTATTAGCTTAGGTATAACCAATAGAGTAGAAATTTTAACCAAGAGAAGTGCCTTCATCACAATCAAAGACCACAAACTGAACTTTGTCTCTAACTCCAAACGCCACCTGATCAATGTGGCCAAATCTGAGATTGGTCAGGCAAGCAAACATATACTGAGGAAGATTAACAACAATAAAAGGAGAGCCTCTGGCCTCTCCCTATGGTGCGGCACCAGAGTGGTGACCTCATGGTTTAATGCCAACTGAGGGAGGGGCAGAGCAAGGTTCACACAATTTGACACAGTCAACTTTTACCCGTCTATATCGAAAGGGTTGCTGATCAAGGCACTTTCCTTTGCTAAGAGCTTCATGGACATTAGCAATAGGAACATAGACGTTATCATGCATGTCAGAATGGTATTGTTCAATAAAGATTCAACATGGGTCAAGCAATCCAACAGACATAGGCGTTATCATGCACGCCAGGAGAATGGTGCTGTACAATAAAGATTCGACGTGGGTCAAGCAATCTGACCCCGAGTATTCCTTCGATGTGCTGATGGGAGCCTACGACAGTGCCAACATATGTGACCTCATTGGACTATACATCCCGGATACCTTAGGGAAGAAGTTCCTTTCAGTCCTTTTCAGTCTCTACAGATGTGATGTTCTGGCCATCTCTAGAGGAACCAATGAGCACACACTTGACAGGCTTAGGAAGGACCTGATTAATGCCCTAGCACCCTAGGCTTCATGGGACTCAAATTTACTATCGAGAACAACCTCACCACTGTGGACTTTCTAGATGTCACTCTAGACTTGGGCTCAGATACACACAAGCCTTACCATAAGCCAAACGAGAGGCCGTCTTACACAGCCTCCTGCCACCCCTATCATGTTCAATATATATATATATATATATATATAAATTAGTGTACATTTAAACACCAAGAGGCAAGCCTTTAACAGGTTGCCTGACATACTAGAAAGAACAGTCAAAAAGTCCAAACCACAGTTAATAGCAATTTCGAAAGGAATGAAAAATAAAAACATTTACCATGTTTTACAGCCAGACCTCAGGTTTCAAACTTTAATTAGCAAATAAA
>NC_069001.1:18276112-18278710 GCF_001194135.2 Octopus bimaculoides | reverse complement strand
GTCTTGCTTAGAAAAAATTGCTTTGATTTCTGTCTGCCTTACCCACTTTTTCATTTTTTTTGTTAGACGCTAGCAAAGACTGTATCATCCCCCCTGTCACAAATACACTATTTCTTTCTTTCGCTCTCTCTCTCCTTCACGCGCGTACGCACAGATTTGACTTCGCCATGTCAACAAACTTCAAAATTGGTAAAAGTTTATCGATTTTTACAGCTATACGCGGGTGCCTCTGAGAGAAAAAGTTGGCGAAAATGCAGATAAGGTCATGACAAATCTCCTAAAATTGGAGCGACATGCGTGCTAATTTGTGGACGTGCATAAAGTACAATCACGCACACACACACACACACACATCTCGGATTTTATATATATACGGAGAATTTTTCAAATCCAACGCACAAGCACAGTTTTAATTGGCAGCAAATAAAGATTCCGATTAAACTTCAGAAATATTTTATACATAAATGGCAATTTCTGTCTGTCGATCTGTCTGTTACCATCTTGTTGCCTACACCAGTGAATCAATCTTGATGAAACTTTTTATACATGTTAAACTAACATCCAGTTCAATTATAGGCTAATTGGAGTTCAATAAATATCTGTAATCGGCCCTCTGGGGGAGTGATAAAATGAGAAGGGTGCAAGACTGTTAGTGTGAGGGAAATGTGGTGGCATAGTGAGTGTGGCTGATATCAGGGAAGGGAAGAACACAGTTGTGTAAATGAGAAATATGGAGTAGCAGTGGGAGAATAATGTTAATACAGCTGTCATTCAGGGATATATACACACACTGCATACATACTTTCGTAAATAGATACAGGCACACATGCGTGTGTGCACACAAGTAACTTTTGTAGAAGAAGGGAAAGAAAGGTGGGTATGAGGAATACGTAGCTTTGAGGAAATATGGGAAACTTTACAACTGTTCGCAGGTGGCTTTCTTATACATAATGGCAATTTCTGTCTGTCTATCTTTGTCTGTTACCATCTTGCTGCCTACACCAGTGAACCAATCTTGACGAAACTTTGCATACATGTTAAACTAACATCCAGTTCAATTATAGGCTAATTGGATTTCAATAAAAATCTATAATGGGCCCCTGGGTGGGGGTGCTGTAGCGCATGTTTACAAATCAATAACACATCTACTCAGCTGCAGGATTCGTGGAAGTTGGTTCACCATGAGATTAATTTGATGAGTTAAATCCAAATCACCATAACATCTTAAACATTTTTATTGTGCAATGCGAGATACGACCACACTATGATAAGTTACAACACGAGAGAATGAGACAGAGAAAGAGACAAAGAGACAGGGAATGTGTGTGTGTGTGTGTGTGTGTGTGTGAGAGAGAGAGAGAGAGAGAGAGAGAGAGAGAGAGAGAATGAGAGAGAGAGAGAGAGAATGTGTTTACTGAAGGGAAAAGCATATTTTAATACATTGTTCTTGAATATGAGTTAAGATGTAAAACTAACAAGTGAAAGATAAAGTGTTTTTCTATTTGCTTTTAAATCACCATATTAAGATTTATTAAAATTTTATCAACGCAATAAAACTAAACATAATGGCTTTGACTTTGTTCCATAGCTGAAACTGTTTAATTCTTAACATAAATTGAAAAATCTGCTGGATTAGGTGTGGGAATTGATGGCCTTCAGCCTCAACACCTCAAGGATGGTATCTCCTTATCAGCCGGTGATGCTGGACTTGGGCTCTTGGAGAATTTGACTCAGTTTGTAAACCAGTTCTCTTCAGCGAATGTCCTCCCTTATATCTACCCACTGTTCTTCAGTGAAAAATTATTCGGACTCACTAAACTCAATGGAGACCTGTGCCCCATTGCACTCGGCTACACCCTTCGCCATCTCACCGCAAAGGTGTGCTTACAATCGGTCTCTAGCTTATTGGAGGAGGAATTTTCCCCCACCCAGCTAGGAGTGGGCACCAAATTGGGATGTGAGACTGCTGCCCACGCCACCAGAGCCTATGCCAACTTGCCCTCCTTGTCACCCAAGGTCATCCTCAAACTTGACCTTAAGAATGCCTTCAACTCCATCAGCTGTGATGCTGTCCTCAGGTCAGTAAGAGAGAAAGTCTCACAACTCTACCGCCTTGTATGGCAGGCTTATCGGGAACCCTCCTATCTTTCTTTCAGTGACCAAATCATCACCGCTGCCTCAGGAATCCAACAGGGCAACCCACTCAGGCTCACTCTGATCACATTGGGCATTGATGACATCACCAAGATGGGGGTCGAGCTAGACCTCAACATCTAGTATCTTAACAATGTTTGTTTGGAGGTCCTCTGGACAGGGTTCTCACCATTGCAAACATGATGGTTAGGGAGCTTGGTCACCAGGATCTCCAAGTAAACAGCTCCAAATGTGAGCTCTGGATCCTCAACCACCCAGCTTCTCAACATCAACCAACTATTGACCTTTTTGCAGAGTTCTTCCCTTCCATTGCAGTCCCTCTCCCACCGGCTTGGTACTCCCTAGGAGCCCCAGTCACTGACCTTGTCTTGAGTTCATCTTCCAGTCGAAGGTGGCTGCCCTTGAGCAATTACTGAAAAATATTGAAGCTGTTGAACCCCATCA
>NC_069001.1:18269357-18275793 GCF_001194135.2 Octopus bimaculoides | reverse complement strand
GGAAGTCTTGGTCTTCATAAGTGTTCATCCCTCTCTCTTCCCTGCTTCCTTTCCTCCACCCACACCTGCTCCACCCTGATGAACAACATCCTCTCCTTTTCAACATGGACCAGTTCCAACAGGGACTTGGATGAAGCTTTCCAACACTGGAAGGAATTGGGCTTGTCTGCTCCTGGGAAGGTGGAGGACTGTTGGAGTCAGAGAGCTTGGGACAACATAATTTCGAAGGCGACCTTTGACTCCCTCTTCATCCAGTCGGACCACTTTTCAAGGTGCCGCTTATTGTCTGCTAGCGCCAAATACTCAGGTGACTGGATTGATGCCATCCCTGTGGCTAATGTTGATGGCCTACTCAGTTTGGATGAACTTCATGTCTCCATTGCCCTCAAAGTGGGAGCTGACATATGCACGGGTTTGATCTGTTGTTGTAGCAGGCTCCTCGACTCCACAAGCCACCATGGCCTTTCTTGCTGCTTGAATGCTGGTCATTTCATGCATCATACAAAGTTGAATTTGATACTCAAGAGTAGCTTGGCCCGAGCAAAATATCCCCTCCATCTTGGAACCATCTGGATTGTCCAGGTGTGATGGGAAGAGACCTGGTGGCCTCACCTTGTGCCCCAGGCCGTAAGGCAAATGCCTTGTCTGGGATGTCACAGTTAGCAACTCCTTCACATCTTCTCACATCCTGGATGCTGCAGTCATGGCAAGATCCATAGCTTTTGCAGCTGAGCGGAACAAAATTCTAAAATACCACAATCTGTCAACCAACTACATTTTCCATCCTGTGACATTCGAGACGTTTGGTGGGGTCGGACCACTAACTGCGAGATTCCTGTCTTCACTGGCAACTCGCCTTGGAGAGATAACTAGTGAGGCTCATGAGGGCACTTGGCTGTTCCAGCACATCAACCTCGCCATCACCCACAGCAATGCTGCAAGCATGCTGGCGTACTTCAATAGCCATTAGACAGTTTTCCCAGCAACCCCAACTTTTCAATCCCAGGTGGTGAATTGTTTAGGTTTTTTTCTTTTTCTCTTTTTCTTTCTCTCTTTTTTCTTTTTCTTTTTAATTTTTAATTTTTTCAATTGTGTTCTCTGTCTTGTCCAATTTTCTAATTTAATTTTGTAAAACGTCTAGTTATTATTTGTATATGCATATTATTGAAAGTTGATTAAAGTAATTATATTACAAAATAAAAGAAATTGCTGAATTAAATTCCATTTCACACACAACTCAAAGTAGAAGACGTAAGAATATAAAAACATTCAGAGAAGTTGCTTCTTTAGATTGCATATATATATATATATATATATATATATATATATTGCACGCACGCACACACACACACACACACACACATATATTGTGCAATGCGAGATACAGCCACGCTACGATAAGCTACAACATGTGACAACCCCAGCTACAAAACACAGATTTTCTTACAAGAAGTTTTCTTTAAAAAGTAAGTAATTTTATTTTCTATCACTTAAACTACAGTAATTAATTTACTATCTTTAAACTACAAAATGAAAGCTATAAGTATGTCTAATGGTGCACCTTCTCCTCCTACCCTAATAGCTTTGAAGTACAAGAACACGATGCCACCGTGAAAGCGAGCAATACTTAGCTCTAAAACTGCATGCAAATGACAAATGTGGCAAAAGTATTCGCAGATATGCTATGCTCATGCAAAGATTGAGTGTTTTACTAAGTTTAATCGACTAAAGTGGGTAAAGAATTGAAGTAATTTGGATTTTGATTATCCTACTGTACAGCCCTACAAGTTTTGCTTCATATTTTGTGTATAATTATCTCATTTATAAATTCAGAAAAAGGGAGCTGGTTTTCGGAGTTCTTCAGCACCAATCCCATGTCACACATCCCATGTCACCTATCCCATGTCAGCCACTTCAAATCAACCATTCCATGTCACATTACTCCCAGGTTTTCCATCCTATATTACCTACATAAGTATGCCCAAAATGAACAAGTATTTAAGTGGTAAAGCATTTCAATAATCCAGGTTTTTATTATCCTATACTATAGCCCTACAAGTTTTCTTTCATATTATCCTATATTATTTACATAAGCATCACCAAAATGAACAAACTTTTAAAATCATATGTTTACGTGGTTACTCACAAGAAAAAATATTTATCATTTTTTTTATTTCATCAGGAGACGGCTACAGAGAGAGGAGCTCACCTTACTGCAGACAGAGCAGCCCATGAAAGAGCAAGGCAAGCAGAGATTGCTACAGAGAGAGAAGCTGGAGGAAAGCCAAGAACTTTTGTAGTAAAATCTGGAAGTACAATGCATCATTTATGATGACATTCTTTGGTGCAGACAAAGACCTGACAAACTGAGGTTTCTTCACCACCTCTAAGATCCAAGGGCAGTGCTATCACTACTTGGCTAGCCTGCGACCACTGCCAGATGAAGAGCCCAAGTATGTCCAAGTAATTTTCATGGGTGGTGGCAATGAGGAAATTAACCAGCGCTGCAGGCTCGACCCAGATGTCGACAGATAGATAATAGCAGAGCTCCAAATGGAACATGCATCAATGGTACATGCATCAACATACCCAAGATACCATGGCCTATGTGCAAAGTTTAGCCGGCCTGACTTTTATAACATTCACCTGTAACCCACAGTGGAAGGAAATTCAGGACTACCTCCTTGAAGACCAGAGCAGGACTGTCAGGCATGATCATCTTATTGCAAGGGTTTTCTACCAAAAGCAGAAGAAGCTGTTATGGCTGCTAAAAGCTGGAAAAATATTTGATCTTAAATCAAGGATGTACACCATAGAGTGGCAAAAGCGAGGCTTCCCTCATTCTCATACATTTATCTGGAGCAAGGAGAGGATCAGACCAGAGAACAGTGATCAGATCATTTGTACTGAGTTGCATGATATGGTACTGTGCAACACCATCAAGACACAGATGATACATGGTCCTTGTGGAAACCTCAACTCTAGGTCCCCTTGCATGGAGCACAACAAGTGCACCAAGAGGTTCCCCGGGGAATTTATTCAGGTGCCACAAACCAGAAGATGGTGGACAAACTACTAAGCTCAAAATCAATGACCAAGAGATGGAAATTGTCAACAGATGGAGTGTGCCCTACAACCCATTACTATCTAAAACATTCGAATGCAAAACCATAAAGAACATCAAATATGTTTGTGAATACTTCAATAAGGACTCAGATATAGCAGTATTTGGAGTTGAACAGGAGGCCAGCAGGCAAATAAAATTAAGCAATATCAGTTATGCAGATATATTTTCTTTAACGAGGCAATGTGGCGCATCCTGGGCTTCGAAATCCATGAGCAGCATCCAACAGTGGTGAATCTGGCTGTTCATCTGGGAAATGGCCAGCGTGTATATTTTATGGAAGATACTGCCCAAAAAGTGGTTGACCAGCCACCAGAAAGCACCCTGACAGCTTTCTTCAAGCTTGTCAGATTGACCAGTTTGCAAGAACACTGCTGTATGTTGAGGTTCCTGTCTACCACACCTGGGCACACAATAGATGGAACAGGCGCAAGCAAGGAGCACAAATTCAGGGATAGGAAGATGTACACTGTACATCCCAATCAGCAGCAGTGCTTCTGCACACTGTCAGAGGTCCTACATCATTCACAAACCTGTGAAGGTATAATGGAGAGGTCTGTATGACCTACAGAGAAGCCTATGCCAAATATGGGCTACTGGAGGATGATTTCCCCTGAAACCAGACATTGGAGGAGGCAGCAATCAGCAGAGCGCTAAGTCAACTGCACCAGTTATTTTCCATCATGCTAATGATATGTGACTTGGGTGAGCCTCTCAAGTTTTGGGACCCACAGAGAAAGTATGGTTGAGGACAGCCTGCACAGGATTCAGAGACAGAGCTCAGCAGAAAGTATATCGACATCAGTAACGGAATTTACCATGAGGCACTACTTGACCTGGACACCCAAGTCCAAGCTATGGGAGGCCAAGGAATCATTACTTTTGGCCTGCCTCAACTAGAACAGGTAACCTGTACTCTAGCAATTGAGTACATGTGGGAGATCAACAATGATACCAAACAAATGGTGTATGTTACTGATAACGAGTACTGACTGATAGAGGACCAAGGGGATGTTTATAACTCAATTATTTCAAGCATTGAAAGTGAAAGGGGAGGTCTGTTTTTCCTGGATGTTCCAGGTGAAACTGGCAAGACATTTATCAACCTTCTATTGGCGAAAATTCAACAAATGAAACAGATTGCCCTAGCAGTGGCCTTGAGTGGAATAGCTGCCACCCTGCTGAATAGTAGCTGCACAGCCCATTCGTCCTTCAAACTCCCTTTGGACCTGTCTAAGAAAGAGAAGGCAACCTGCAACATCAGTCGTGACACAATAAAAAATAAGCTCCTGAGTGAGGGCAAGTTGATCATCTGGGATGAGGCGACCATGAGCCATAAGGGTACCTTCGAGGCTCTCCATGGGGCACTGCAGGATCTGATGCACAATACACAACTCATGGGTGGTACAACAATCCTGCTCACAGGAAACTTTAGACAGACCCTTCCAGTGATACCGAAGGGAACAAGAGCTGACAAGCTAAATGCTAGTATAAAGTCGTCCTACTTGTCGAGGAGTGTGAAGAAGTTAAGGCTCAAAACAAACATGAGATTGCGGCTCAGTGGAGACGCGGAAGCTGGAACTTTCTCTCGGAAACTATTGGACGTTGGTAATGGCACTCTGGTTGGTGGCCAGGGTGACCAGGTCAGTTTGCCTTTTGGACACATTGTATTGGATGCACAGGAACTAATGATGAGAGTGTTTCTAAACCTAGGGATTCAATTTAAAGATTAAACCTGGCTGAGAACAAATGCCATCTTAGCGTCAAAGAATGTGGCAGTGGATGATTTGAACATCAGACTCCTGGCTCAGCTGCCTGGTGAGCATTGCAGCTACAAGTCAATTGACTCTGTGCTCAACTCTGATGAAGTTGTGAACTATCCCAGTGAATTTTTGAATAGCATGGCACCAGCAGCTCTCCCACCTCACAACTCGCACCTCAAGACTGGAGCACCAGTGATGCTTTTAAGAGACCTGGACCCACCCAAGCTTTGCAATGGCACACGACTTACAATGAAGAAGATGATGCCAAGAGTCTTAGAGGCAACCATTATTACTGGCAAAGCAAGTGGTGAGGTTAGCTTCATACCAAGAATTCTGCTGATTCCTTGACATTCCATTTGAGTTCAAGCGACTAATTTCCTGTAAAACTGAGTTTTGCAATGACCATAAACAAGGCCCAGGGACAGTCCTTGGAGGTGGTAGTCCTAAACTTTGCTGAACCTGTTTTTTCCCGTGGCAAACTGTATGTAGGATACTCAAGAGTTGGCAATCCAAATCATTTGTTTATTCATGCTCCAGAGGAGCAAGATCAAACATGTAAGATATCAAGAGGCTCTGGAAAATTGATAATAATCAACCATCAATCATTTCATAGGTGCACATCATCAATCCTCTCATCCATCCAACCATCCACCAATTCAACTATGATATTACTTTACCATTACAATCAATCAATTTTATGATTCAACTGTATCACTGCCAGTATTTGTAAATCTATCCCACATTTCTGTGCATTTGTAAATCTGTTTGTAATTTTATTTGTAATTCTTTTTGTAAATCTGCTTGCAAATCTATTCCATGCAACCAGGTATTTGTACATCTATTTGTAAATATATATGTAAATCTATTTGTCAATGTATTTGTAAATTTATCCATCTATCAAATTTATTTTACTCAAATGCATATTCGCATATTAAAATAATATAGGGACATTGCTAATTCACTCGCTAATTGAATTAATAGTTTGTAATACCTACTTTTAACAATAAACTATTACCATAAAAGTTAATAAAATATTTGATAGCTTAATTACACCTAACTGATTCTAAAATTCATATTGATATAGGACTAGAGATAGGAATGGGAACAGAACTAAAATGGAATCTGAACACTGAACAGAATATGACATTGAACAGTGCAATGGGAATGGAAACTGGAAATAACCCCCGCTTATCCAGATATTATCGGGTAATTCAGCTAGTTTGTGTGCGTAGAAACTCTGCCAATTGGAAATACGCTGTGTGTGAGAAGACCCAGCAAGCCAAGTGAGACCTAAATCTAAGGCCTCAGCCAGTCCACTTATGCATACCTTTCTTCATTGGACACTAAACTCCACTTGCAAAGACCTGTTGAGGCAAGTGAAATCGAAATCGAGTTAAATTCGACGACTGGCTCCCATGCCAATGTCGTCTCCTTCATTGGACAAGAAACTCAGCTTGCGAAGACTTATTGGGGCAAGCGAAAGCGAAATCGTGATGGCACCTGTGCCCAGCGTCGCCTTTCTGGCATTTGTGCCTGCGGCATGTGTAAG
>NC_069001.1:18262568-18269003 GCF_001194135.2 Octopus bimaculoides | reverse complement strand
AGAGAGAGAGAGAGAGAGAGAGAGAGAGAGAGAGAGAGAGACAGACAGACAAACAGACAGAGAGAGAGATAGAGAGACAGACAGACAAACAGACAGAGAGAGAGATAGAGAGACAGACAGACAAACAGACAGATAGACAGATAGATATATAGATAGATATAGATATACACACATTCATCAATATATACATTCACACATATACATTCATATCGTACACACCATTGCCATAAGTATTAAAAAAATTATTATCTACTTCCATCAAAAAACACTCACACAACCTGTATACTCATTTATTCAAACACACACCCACACATATAGATGCACACACACACACACACACACACACATGCACATGCACAAATACATACATGAGGTGGATGATGAAATTGGTTGCTATGCAGTAACCATTTCAGTGCTCTGTTGTCTGATTTCAAATACTATTGAGGCCAACAATGTCTTTCAGCATTTTGGGGGTCCATAAAGCACCACTCCTGTACTGGGGCCAATTCTTGTTTCTCTAACTATATCTTTTTATCTGTTTTCCCCTCTTTCTAGAGGAACTCAATTGTGGCCAGGTCTGGTGAGGGATGGGCTCCATCAAGTCTAAACATGCCCAAAACACACCATATGCCCCATCAGCGTCCCTAGAGACTCTGTCACAGAGTTCAGGGACCATGGCAAATGCACACACACACACACACACACTCATACAAGGAGGTGCTGAGAAGTTCCTGGCTTTAAGGGTATCGCAAAAGGCCAGGCTGGAGGCCCAAACTTCCGAGTTCTTTTACAGGGCTTAGAATATCTGAAGGACCGCTTCAATAATCTGAGAAAGGAATATATTGAATAAAATCATAACTAATTGATCTGCCTGTATTTTCTTTTACCCAAAGCCAGAAACTTTTCTGCACCCTCTCATACATATAGGCATACTTACACAAGTGTATCCACCACCAACATTGTTCTCTCATAACTTTCAGAAAAACCTTTTATGCAATATCTTACAAATAACTTTCAGATGGCACAGATTATGATTAAAACAGAATTTAAAAGGAAAAGAAAAAAAAGAATATACGTACTGATATTACATCATATAATTAAACTTAGAAAATGAAACTTAAAATTCTGCCTAAATCATGTGACGTGTGTCACTAGGAATGTGTACACTCCAACGTTTTTCTTTTTTCTTCACATTAAAGTGCATTATGATCATAATGTACACTGTCTGAAAGCTATTTGTAGAAAATTTATAAACAATACCCATTGTTCTGACAGCTATGCAGAAAGAAATTCAGTGGCGGGGACACATGTAGGTATGCCATGTGTGTGTGTGTGTGTGTGTGTTATATAAGACATCCTATAGTAAAAATTGCTTGGCAACGATGGGCTATTCAGCTAGTATATATATATATATATATATATATATTTACATGGTGGTCAAAATTACAGAATAAAGAAATATGTCTATAACAGAAAAATGTTTTATCTCAACAGCTATTTCAGGAAGCCAAGAGTTATGTAATAATCATAATTTGTAGATGATATATGCAAAATGTCACAGGTATGCTGCCAGTGGCCAATCACATGAAGTTATTAAAATTTGGTGTACAATAGATTCCAAACCTCATTAGCTGGTCTTCTCGAGCTCATTCTCACATAGGTTCTCTTCACGATCTACTTCCCTAGCTACCTTTATACACTGCCTTGAGTACCAGGGTATACTTTATACCTTATCCTGGTCCATAGTTTGGACTAACCATCATATGTGTAAATTGTATTTCCAGGAATCGCTTGCAAGTTTATACCAAAATAATACCTCGTTACTCCATAGGCTCTCTGAAGTAACCTTTTCCTGCAAACATAAATTTTCTTGTACATTTGCTTATGTAAAATCATTATAATTTCTCCCTTGTGGCTAAATCTCTTAACTCAATTTGTAAGCATCAAAATATCATAATAATTTCTCATTGTGAACCTTCTTTTTTTCACCTTACTTTCCTCCCTTGCTATCCCCACTTCCTTACCTTAAATCTTATCTCTCCGTGCCTTTGTTTTGCGTTTCTTTCCTGCAACATTCTAATCACATGTCCATAGTACCAGAGTTGTGACCTCTCAATGCGGAGAAGTGTTAAAATAAAAAGAACTCTGAAATCAGGAAATTCACAATAACAGCATCTCAAATCATAGAGTTTGCCATTATTTAGGAAGTTTACTATATTCTAAATGTATAAAACAGGCTCAACTGGAGACACATAAGGATTGTAATTACACAATCTCAACTAATTGAAACAACATATTTTATTGTGAACAAGGGGAAACTGTGTTAATTGGTTATTTACATAGTTAAGTGTTTGCCCCAAATAAAATAAGATAAAAGCTAAGACATTAAACAAAAAAAAAATATAATAGTGTTTATCTGACCTCTGGTTAGGTGGACAGTGGCCATAGCCTTTGTATATCATCCTCAGTGGGTGTGACCGATACAGCTGATTCTCAGACAGGACATCTATGGGAAAAATTTGGACAAGGCTGGTGTTACAGATGTGCTCAAAAGTCTTACAACAGAGTCAGCTGGTATAAAAACTGTATTTAATTATTTTTAAAATTCTGCTAAAGTCAGCCAAATGATAAAATGGGTTGTGTTGTGTTAGACCTAGCATACCACTAACACTTAAAAACACAAGATCAATATTGATTTTAAAAAAAAAAAGGAAAAATTTAATTAAAGGCGATCATTCCACGAGACCTTCAAAATATCTAGAGACTCGAAATTCTTTTGGCCCTAATTTCCTAATAACTCAAATTTATTGTTGATTAAGGGCCGTTATGCCTTAATTTTTCTTATGACTCCAATGGTGTCATGACTATTTTTGCTGTGACTCTTATGCAGTTATGCCTTTATTTTTCATATGACTCCAATTTCGTCATGACTCTATTTTTGTCGTGACTAATAACGTTATACCTCTGTTTTCCGTATGGCTCTTGTTTCGTGATGATTCTAATGAAATAAGTAAGAGACAGACAAGGTTTTGGTTCATGTTGAAATTTAGGCTAAGTGGAGTCTTAATGACAGAATCTTTAGGTTCGATAAATATCTGATATGTGAATGGCATCAAAATTGGTAACCCAAAGCCAAGAAGCTTTCTACAAAAATAGAATCCACTGAAAAGAAAATGAAAGATGGGAAGGAGAAAAGAGGAAAAGAGAATCGGATTGAAAATAACACACAAAAAAAACAAAAAAAAATACAAAAAACAAATACGGAATTGGATAGAGGTGAGAAAAAGGGTAGAAAGGAGGGGTAGGTGTGGAGATGTGATCGAAAATATGAAAGAAAAGAATTGACAGCAGAGGAGAGAGAAGAAGAAAGGAATTCAGAAAAGTAAGAAAAATGGAGAAGTGACAGAGAGAGGGGGGAGAGAGAGACAGACAGATGAGGAGAGAAAGAGAGATGGGGAGAGAAAGAGAGATAAGGAAGAACAGATATTGATGGAGTCCTGATAAG
Source organism: Octopus bimaculoides (assembly GCF_001194135.2). Classification (NCBI taxonomy): domain Eukaryota; kingdom Metazoa; phylum Mollusca; class Cephalopoda; order Octopoda; family Octopodidae; genus Octopus; species Octopus bimaculoides. The sequence goes on along the minus strand of NC_069001.1, from coordinate 18,265,498 downwards.
CGAGAGAGAGAGAGAGAGAGTGAGAGAGAGGAAAGAGAGACTATGATAATATATTGTAGGAAAGACTGAAAAACAATGATAATGTAAGATGAAAGAGAAACTGAATGTCACAGCGAGAGAGAGAGAGAGAGAAAGAAGAGGAAATAAAGAGGGGGAAAATGGGAGTAAGACGTAAAGAAAAGATAGAGAGAGAGAAAATGAAAAGAGGATGTATAACAAAGCTTTGAATTTCAGAAGCATGAGAGGCGGTGAGGATGATGGGGTTGAGTAAGTGAGACAAATTTGGAGATTTCGTATGCAGAACAACACTTCGATCCATAGAAATCGAACATAGATTCCGCTGCGCTGCTACGAACACTGTTGAAATCGGTAACTCCTCTAAAAAGAAAATAATAATAACAATAATAATAAATAATAATATAACGCTAAATCTGACCACTGCTACAAAAAATGCATGAAAGAAAAAAGAAAACAAGAAAAGAAAGTATTAATCAGAAGATAAGACTAATTCTTTGATTGAACATTTAACCATTAATTAAAAACAAAAACCCAAAGGAAACAAAAAAGACCACACACACACACGATTTGATGCATATAAAAGAAGGAAAGCAGAAAGCACTTATTGACCTCCCCATTTATTTATGTATTTATTTACTTATTTTCACGCAGTTCCTGCAAGAGAAGAAAGGAGAAATAGGCGTCGTCGGTTTACCATTATTGGAACAACGAGTTCGAAGATAAATCTAAGACAACATCGCCTTATAGGAACAACAACAACAATAAAAACAACACTCTGAAGGAATGTGGTTTTTGTAAAGATGGCATCATCAATATTTGAACTGCTAATTTCTCTGGAATAGAACAAGAAAAAAAAAATCCCCAAATAATAATAATAATAATAAAGAAGTAATGTTTTTCCAGGAAACGTGTTGAAATTTTCATGCAATGGAGGTACCATGGATAGCTACTACAGCTGCTTCTCTGGAAGAACAATGACAGTTTACGAAGACAACCCCTCTTGGATTCTTAAAAAAGGAACCGGGTAATATAAGGGCTGGGAGGATAAATATGAGGGCCTCTTTGGCATCGCCATCATCACTACAAACAATAACAACATCGTAAAGGAGTGGATATCTTGGGCTTGTTATTGTTAATACCATATATATATATATATATATATATATATATATATACATACATGTATGTATGTATGATTGTATGTATGTCATTATTCAGTTTATTTCAAGATTTCTTGCCAATGTATGTATGTATGTATGCATGAATGAATGAATGAATGGAAACAGACGGGAGAAGCTGGCTTTGATGTTCTATGGAAAATTTGCAGGCTAGCTATGTAAATAATGGATAACTCGGAATATTAGCAGGTTTTTCTTTTTTTGTCGGTGCATAATTACAACATTGACCACAACGTTAATGACAACAACGACAATACGCAATATCAATATCATCATCATCATCATCATCCTCATCGACATCAACAACTATATCAATAACATCAACTACGTTAATAACAAGATCAACAAGATCATCATTATCACCATCATTAACAACAACCTTAGTAATAACGGTAACAACATTAATAACGCTATCATCAACAGCAACAACAACAATATTAATAACATCAGCAACAACAACACCGCCATCAATATTAACAGCAACAAGTTATAAACATCAACACCTACGGGTTTACGACAGGGGAAGCAGCCTTATGTAGTTGTTTGATCTGCTAGAAATAACAGCCAAGTACCCTATAATATCACATTAACAGCATCACCTCTTGCACCGCCGCCGCCACCACTGTCACCACAATCTATAACAACATCAACAACAGTATCATTGAGAAGAACAAAATCCTCTTCTGCCTTTCCTCTTCACCATTATCATCAATACCACCAACAATAACAATAACAACACTACACTATCGATGTAATCAGGAAGAAAAAAAAACAATACAAGGTACAAGAGTCTGTCCCATCCCTCAAAAGTGAAAAGAAAAACATGCTAGAAAAACAAACAAAACACCGTTACATCACTTGTAATGTTTAACATCATCTTAACAACAAAACGAGTGTCTCTATGTGGTGATTTGATCAGCTAGAAGTAGCAACCAAGTCTCCCTCGATTCACACACCCTTCAGTTTTGTGTGTGTGGGCATTCGACAAGTTCACAGGAAGCCCTCGTTACATTGGAAAACACCATGGAAATATAATAATATTAATAGTAATAATAGTTATGATTGTAACTGTTGTTATTTCCTAACACACATTTGTGTGTGTGTGTGTGTGTGTGTGTGTGGATCCATTTTCATAACTGACACTTCCCATTCACCCTCAGTTCTACGCGAGACATATCCCTAAAAAAGAGATGGAATTGTCACGGTTGGAAAGCTTATAATTATGATAAATCTGTTCCATCAGATCTGACCTGATGGAGGTCTAAAGTACAACACCACCATCGCCAACAACAAAAGCAACATTCACTTTATATAAAAAATCCACAGAAACGATACGTCATACATAATATAAACAACAGCGATGATGACGGCACCGTAATTGCAATCATCATCGTCATCACCATCACTCCTGTTACATCGCCAAACATCAATAGCAATAACAACGCTAGCAGACGGTAACACCACCACCACTTCTATACTTTTCGACTAAACTGTCAACCAACAAACGACAGCAACTACAACATCATCAATACCATAGTGATAACTACCTGCCTGTCTCACCTATATACCTACATACCTGTATACACCTAGATTCTACTCTCCCTTCATCTTTACATTCACAGAAACATTTTCACGCACCTGTCGATAAATTCTATCTATCTATCTCTATCTATCTATCTATCTGCCTGCCTGCCTGTCTGTCTGTCTGTCTGTCTGTCTGTCTGTCTGTCTATC
>NC_069001.1:18261740-18262558 GCF_001194135.2 Octopus bimaculoides | reverse complement strand
ATCTATCTATCTATCTATATATATATATATATATATATATATATATATCTATCTCGCTTTTTGACCGCCTGTCTATCAATCTGTCATTCTTGATTTCAACCAGGTTTAGAAAGAAGTACGCGCGCGTATGAGAGAGAGGGAGAGAAAGAGACAGACAGACAGATACAGAGATACAAAGACAGAGACACACGTAAACAGACAAGCACAACGCGTGTTTGTGTATATTTGTATATACATGCCTGTGTGGATCTGTGAATGAATATTCATGCAGTTGAGCAAATGTGTGTGCGCGTTCAAAATGTATAAGAAGCCCGGAGATGACACACCAGTCGTAAATGCAGGCAAACACACAATTGTAGAATGATTTGAACCATTTACTCCAACACATTTTTTCCTCTCACGTTTGTGTTTTCGTTCTCCATTTTTTGTTCTCTCAATCCTTTCTGTCAAAGAGCGTAGGTTCGAAACGTCAAAGACTTTTCCATTCTTCCCGAGCGTTAAACTTGCTCTTTGTTCCCTCACCTTTCTTGTCGTTTGTTTCCTATAAATTTGAACTCTATCTATCTATCTATCTATCTATCTATCTATCTATCTATCTATCTATCTATCTATCTATCTATCTATCTACCTATATAGATAGATAGATAGATAGATAGATAGATAGATAGATAGATAGATAGATAGATAGATAGATAGATACACAAACACACACACACACACACACAATATGAATATGTAACACATAATGTATATTAGATATGTAATATATATGAATGCATAATATTACATACATATACATATATATACATACATATATA
>NC_069001.1:18252624-18257857 GCF_001194135.2 Octopus bimaculoides | reverse complement strand
TATATATATATATATATATGTATGTATGAATGTATGTATTATGTATGTAAGTATGTATACACATACACACACACATGCATAAAAATACAAAGGAATATCACTCACGCACCAATCTCATTTTATCTGAACTAATGTAGCCCAAACCCAAGAAGCCAAACTAGTTTACATCATAAAGAACACAACAGTACACACCCTAGGCATATACGCGCGCTCGCGCACGCACACACACACACACACACACACACACATATACACACCTTTATGTATGTATGTATATATCTGTGGAAGGAATGCATTTGCTATAAACTGGCTGTGTTGGATCTGTGTGGCGTGAGTGCGTGTCTGTCTCCTTCATTGACAGCTAAGAGTTTGAGGCAGAAATGTCAGCAGTATACAAGGCTAAGTTTGACCAGGTGAGACTTTTCAATTCCACTTAAAAGCCTCATTGTACATACTTTGTTATAGTGTGTGTGTTTAAAAACTCTAAATTTTGAATATCTTTATTAACACCAGTACTAATTTTATACGTTTTGTTTTTTAATCCTAATAAAATATTGAAGTTTCTTGGTTTAGGACGGTATATGCAAAAAGTAATATAATAGTTATAATAACTGATATTATCATCATTATTATTACTATTATTATAATATTTAATGATAATAATTTTGGCTTAGTTTGATTCTTACAAAAACATATGAACAAGCTGAAACACTTGGGCAAATCAAGCACATCTCCAAATTCACATCTCTATATATACTCACACTCACTTTCTCATATGTATACATATAATCATACTCACCCCCTCTCTCTCATAGTATCTTTATATACGGCTTATATTTTCTACATACACACATATTAAGACATATACACACATACCTATATACTGTACTGTCTACCTTCCCATTCCAAACCATCTCCTACAATTGCTATAATTACAGGTACCAGCTATCACCATATTTTCCCAACTGTCCATCCATATAATTAAAATCATTAATTATACGATCTCACCCGCACCCACGCCCTGTGTGTATGTGTGCGTAATTACACACATACACACGCATACATATATATATAATTACATGCACACCTGATCTCATTATCAAATGAAGTTGATGATTTCATTATTTAAAAACAAAACACGACAGACAAGGAGGACAAACTATGACAAACAGACAATTAATTGAAAGTTGGTGTTAAGGAGGGAAAACGTGAAGTTAGATTCATTTTCAACCTAAAGACTTACTCTAACTCATCTCGTCTGGCCTAGGAAAAAAAACCTTATAATTAATCTTACATAATTCCTTTTGTTAAGATCGTGTATGTTTGCAGGGCAAAGTTCGTCTTAATCCTTCTTTTTGAATAAGATTAAGTCAGTGTGTGTGTTTACTGATTAAGATATCTTGGTTTTTATCAACACAACGAGAGGAAAGGGGGGAAAATAAGGGATAAAATATATAAAAAACTGTAAAAAGAAAAACCATACAAACATATATACACCCACCCAAAGACAACGATTTATCGCTGTGTTGAGTGAAACTGAAAAAGTTGGTACATGAAAACATCCAGACCTTCAGGGAACAGTCAAAGCTAACGCAACAGGTGTGTTGTTTATTTGCTCGGCGTTTTTTGTGGTCGGACAGAGAGGCCTTCTTTAATCTTCATATACAAACATTGTTCTTTACTTGAAGGTCGGTGTTAGAACTAATTTGTTGCTCAATTTTAAAGCTAACATTGCCAGCCTACATGTATGGTATATATATATATACATACACAAATATATATACACATAAATTTATACATACAGTTATTGCTATATCCATGGATGTGCTCTTTTTGAAACAAGATAAAACTTTTATATCAAGGCGGTCACATTAATCACGATCTAATATTAACAAATACTCAGAAAAAAGAAATTCTTTTTCGTTTCATTTTTCGTTTCTTAAAAAAAAAGAAAAAAGAAATTAAAAGATAAAACAAAAAAAAAACAACTTCAAAGAAAGAAACCTTTTCGAGGACCACTTTTAAAAGAAAGTTTTAACGAAATAACAGGATATCCTTTGCGGTTTGCTTGTTCTTGTCTACCCCTAAGGATTTGATTCCGTTCTGTTGTTTCTGCAATTACCAGACTATTTTTATTACCTGGTCACTCAGGTGGACCTGTATTTCAAACTATAAAAAAAATCACTTCTTCCGTAAGTATATATAATATAGTATATGTAATGTATATATTATACGATCTTTTATAAATTTTATTATTTAATGTAATGGTTCCTAACCTTTTCTGTGCCCCGTACCACCTCTAAGAAACATTTGATTAATTTTCGACTTCCTCCTACAAAAGAAATTACCACAATTTTCTTAATTACTAATTTATTTAATTTGAACGACAATCAGTATTGTGGAATTAAAGTTCTTGATGGGCTGAATAAACCGGCTATTTTTAAAACAAAGCTAATGATTTCGTTCTGAAAAGTAATTTAGGCAATGTTTCGCCTTTAGGAAATATTGCCGAAATTTAAAAATGATAATATATATATATATATATATATATACACACACACACACACTCACATGTGCCGGAATTCTAGGTTGGGGAACCCTTGTTTTTAATATGCAGAAGAAAAAAAAAGAAAAAGTTAACTGTTGATACTCCATTTAACTTCTCTTGATATCAAAGTAGACTATGAATGAAAAAAAAACAAAAAAAAACGAAAGCTACCCTGGTGTATAATTAATTTATTTTCAGAGACAGATCATCATATATTTACTAAATATTTTGTTATATAAACGTGTGTGTGTGTCAGTGAGAGAGAGAGAGAGAGAGAGAGAGAGAGAGAGAGATTGTGTGTTGGCAACAGGATCTATGAGAGGGGAATACGGAGAGTACGTCGTAATTGGGGGCCAAGAATTTCTTTAATATCAAAGCCTCTGACAAAATACTTTGTGTTGTTTAATCCCGGCACCTTATGTTCTGTATTCAAATCCCACCGAGGTCAACCTCGTCTTTCCATCCGAGGTCAATAAAACTAAAGTACGAGACCAGAGTATGGGTGAACTGACAGGATAATTACGTCAGATCTTGTGCCTTGTGGTATTTGCTCCAACTCTTTATGTTCCAAGTTCAAATTCTGTTGTGCCATACCCAGGATGGGTCGTCTTATTCTGAAACCATTGATCATTGTGGACCTTCGTGGTTTTTCCTCTGTTGCAAGCATTTGGGCCAGATTTCTGGTGGACCCTGTAAAAGGCCATGTTCAAAGTCTTCCCTTCAAAGAGATCACACACACACACACAGATATATATATATATATACATATATATAGGCACAGGAGTGTGGTAAGAAGCTTGCTTCCCAACCACATGGTTCTAGGTTCAGTCCCACTGCATGGTACCTTGAGCAAGTGACTTCTACTATAGCCTTAGGCCAACCAACGCCTTGTGAGTGGATTTGGTAGACGGAAACTGAAAGAAGCCTGTCGTGTATATATGTGTGTGTCTCTCTGACTCCCCACCACCATCACTTGACAACCAATGCTGGTGTAACTTAGCGGTTTGGTGGAAGAGACCAATTGAATAAGTACTAGGCTTACAAAGAATAAGTCCTGGAGTCAATTTGTTTGACTAAAGGCAGTGCTCTAGCATGGCCACAGTTACATGACTGAAACAGGTAAAAGAATAAAAGCATAAAAGAATATGATGGGCTTCTTTGAGTTTCTTATTTCTTTACTGCCCACAAGGGGCTACACACAGGGGGGACAGAGAAACTGATTTTATTGACCCCAGTGAGTGACTGGTACTTATTTAATTGACCCCAAAAGGATGAAAGGTAAAGTCAGCCTCGGAGGAATTTGAACTCAGAACGTAGCAGCAGACGAAATACCGCTAAGCATTTCGCCCGGTGTGCCAACGTTTCTGCCAGCTCGGCTTGTAACTTTCTAGCTCAGCATGCTAACGTTTCTGCCAGCTCGGCTTCTTTCAGTTTCTGTCTACCAAATCCACTCACAAGGTGCCATATATATAACTTACATTTAAAGAGACAGGGTATTAAAATTTGAGGTAAGGAAGAGATAAAGGTAACCCTAAAAGAGGAGGTAATAGGTATGGGAGTAGTGAGGGCAGTTGGAGAATTCCAACCGAAGAGATTTTGTAAGTTGCAATGTCACAGGTACTATTACATATATGATTCTATAGTTTCTAGGAGGTATATAATTAAGGAGACTTACATAAAAGCCATTACAAATATACATAATATGATCAGTAGGGTAGAACATCATAGAAAGGAACGAATAGTTTAATCACCAAAAACATGATGAAGTCAGACTAACTAGGCAGGAGTTTTCATGGGATAGTAATTACATATAGCATACCACATACCATAACATATAGCTTATACCATATGCAATGCAATTTAATTCACCATATAACTCAATATCCCATGATTTTATTATATATAATACTAGAGTGTAAGTTTACAACAGATATGACACCAAAATTAATTTCCACCATCAAAGTTCGAGTATGGCACCTATAAACATCAATTTTGAAAATACTTAAAAGTACGGATGGCACTATGCACACATGATACCCTTAGGTCTACTCTATTATTAATCAGGTTGTTCTTGTTCCCATACTTAAAAATCTCATAAGTTTCCATAGAGCACAGCTCACACCCATATCGACTATCTCTATAAGGCTGCACTTTCTATATTATATCCTATTTAAGGCTAAATTCAATTCCACTTTCCTTCAGTTCCTAACTCTTGCTAGATAAGGATGTACAATTGGTTTTGTTTCAGTCTAAAAGATGAAAAATGGTTATTGATAAGTTTTTTCATATTTATCGAACATCCTATATATATAAAGTTACCAGCCTCAGTTATGATTGTACATTTATAAATTACATTTTGGATTAGACATTGGCCTAATAACAGACAGTGGGATTTAACTCTACAATTGCAACCAGGAGAATTACTACTATAAATATTATTGATATTCCTATCTTTATCATTATTATCACTATTATTATTAATACTATCATATGTGTTATTTTTATTTCTGTTATAATTTATACTTTCTTCAACTGTAGTATCATTCAAATTCACCTCAGCATTAACAGGCTTTGTGTCTGTAATCTCTGTGCTCATATAAACCTTGGAGTTACAATCTATATTGTATATATTATGTTTATATATTAATAGTTATCGCCAAGCCAACATGGCAGTCCCAAAATTAG
>NC_069001.1:18251469-18252524 GCF_001194135.2 Octopus bimaculoides | reverse complement strand
TGTGCAGAGAACAGCTTTTGTCACATTCCAAGGAGAAAAACTAGAAGTAGTTGGTAGCTTCCGTTATCTAGGTCAGGGGTTTTCAACCTTTTTGACTTGCGGACCCCTTTATAAACGCTTATGAAATTTATACATAAATATTTGCTTAAAATAACATATTTTTACATTTATTTATTTAACAGTATTTAACAAATAGGTTTATTGTCAATTAAAAGATTTCGATTAAAAAACATATATAAAATCAAATTGCCCATAAAAAGTATTTGCTGTCCACGGACTCCCTGTCTTGTCCCTGCAGACCCCCTGTGGTCAACGGACCACAGTTTGAAAACCCCTGATCTAGGTGACCGAGTCAGTAGCAGGAGAGGGTGCTCTGAAAGTGTAGCTGCTAGAATAAGAATAGCCTGGGCAAAGTTCAGAGAGCTCTTACCTCTGATGATGACAAAGGGCCTGTCGCTCAGAGTAAAAGGCAAACTGTATGACGCATGTGTATGAACAGCCATGCTACATGGGCCGTGACTGCTGAGAACATGTGTAAGCTTGCAAGGAATGAAGCCAGTATGCTCTGATGGATGTGTAATGTCAGTGTGCATACTCGACAGAGTGTAAGTACCTTGAGAGAAAAGTTGGACCTAAGAAGCATCAGATGTGGTGTGCAAGAGAGACGCCTGCACTGGTATGGTCATGTGGCGAGAATAGATGTGGATAGCTGTGTGAAAAATTGCCACACCCTAGCAGTTGAGGGAACCTGTGGAAGAGGTAGGCCCAGGAAGACCTGGGATGAGGTGGTAAAGTATGACCTTCAAACATTAGGCCTCACCAAGGCAATGACTAGTGACCGAGACTACACTCTCAGAGTGGTTGGCGTTAGGAAGGGCTTCCTGCTGTAGAAACTCTGCCAAATCAGATTGGAGCCTGGTGCAGCCATCTGGTTCGCCAGTCCTCAGTTAAATTATCCAACCCATGCTAGCATGGAAAGCGGACGTTAAACAATGATGATGATGATGATATATATAGGTATGCATATATATATATATATATGTATGTATGTGTAT
>NC_069001.1:18247764-18251191 GCF_001194135.2 Octopus bimaculoides | reverse complement strand
TATATATATATATATATATATATAAAAGAGACCACTAAGTGGACTGCTAATGTGCTAGAAGAAGATCACATGTAATGTGTCTATTAAGACTGAATTGTTCTCAAAGAAAAATTTAGCGAGGCAAAACGTCATCGTCATTATCATCGTTTAATGTCTGTTTTCCATGCTGGCATGGGTTGGACGGTTTGACTGGGAACTGGCAAGCCAGGAGGCTGCACCAGGCTCCAATCTGATCTGGCAGTGTTGCTACAGCTGGATGCCCTTCCTAACACCAACCACTCTGAAAGTGTAGTAGGTGCTTTTTATGTGCCACTGGCATAAGAGCTAGTCAGGCGGCACTGGTGTCAGCCATGTCCAGATGGTGCTTTTGACATGCTACCGGCACAAGAGCCAGTCAGGGCAGGAAGGCTGGTATCGACCATGTTCAGATGGTGCTTTTTATATGCTACTAGCATGGGGAGCCAGTCAGGCGGCACTAGCAACAATCCACACATTCACGGTGTTTATTGAGTGCCACCAGCATGGGAGCCAGTCAGGTAGAACTGGCATGGCCCACATATATGTGTGTGTGTGTATTGAGTTCTGTATCTGGTTATGCTTGTACTATGTAAAATATATTAATATACTTTTACAACTCTCACATTATATGAATATAATCAATCTCATGTCAATCTAAAATTGGGACAACAGAGTTGTTTCTATTGGCAACAAACAAGAACTGATTGTTTTATTGATTGATTACATTAATTACATGATTGATTGATTAGTTCATTACTTTCAAAACTGTCTACTATATTATTGTTGTTATTATTATTATTATTATTCAGTAGTCTTATTTTTATCATATGCTTTCACTGCACCACTCAGTGCAGCTCTGTGTGCCCTGGATATGTGCTGTGGTTTGTTGTGATGCTCTTATTTTTACTGTATTGAAAGTGTTTTACGTAAGATGTGTGTGCTATTTTCTGTATGTTATATATACTTGTTAGCCCTGGTGTTTTTGTTATATATTTATCTGAATATTTTTTTATCATACCTAATACACCTACTATGGTAGGAATTATTTCTGTTTTTAGTCTCCACATTCAAGTTATCTCCATTTCCAGATCTTTGCATTTTGAAAGTTTCTCCATTTCTTTTAGAGAAACATTGTCATCTGTTGGTATTGATACATAAATTAGAAATTTTTTTTTCTAGGTTACCTCTGACAACTACATCTGTTCTATTGGCCTTAATTTCTCTATCTGTGTGTAACGGCATATCCCAGGATACAGTTGCTTTCTCATTTTCTGTGACCTTTTCTGGTGTGTACTTTTCCCATCTTTTTTCTGTTGTTATTCCATAGTGTTGGCATAGTTTCCAGTGTATATAGGTCCCAATTCTGTTGTGTCTGAATATATTCCTTCTTAGCCAGGACTGGGCAGCCAGAGACAATATGATTTATTGTTTCTTCTCCATCTCCACATATTCTGCAGTTACTTGTATTTTGTTTCATTACATGTTTTTAGTAATTTCTGGTGGTCTTGTGCTGCAATTAAAAATCTTTCAGTCTCTGCTTTGAGTCCCAAGCTTCTCAGCCATTGTTGGGATTTCTCCCGTTCTCTCTTATACAAGTTAGTGTGTGTGTGTGTGTGTGTACATGCATGTATGTGTGTACACAATCACAAGATCCCAGGTTCGACCCCAATGTGTGGCATTATGGACAAATGTTTTTACTAGATCTTTTGGTCTACCCTAACCTTATGAGCAAAATAAGGTTGATGGAAACTGAATGGAAACCTACTAGATGGACTGTACTTGAACTTCAAAAGATCTAACCTTGTTACATGCTGTGTGTCACACTGATTGAACATAAGGCTTATGTTTAGGGTTCAAGAGTTTGTGAAATACTCAACCACTTAAATTCTAATTCAGGGCTACTCAAACATTCTAATTCTAATTCAGGGTTGCTCAAACATCAAAACTAGCATGAGTCCATCAAGCATACATATACATATATGTGTGTATATATGCATATGTATATCTTTATATATGTATGTTGGTATTAGGAAGGGCATCCAGCCATAGAAACCAAGCCAAAACAGACCATGGAATCTGGAATTACCAATTCCTGTCAAGCTATCTAAACCATGCCAACATGAAAAATGGATTTTCATCATGTTGAACCATTAATCCCTACACATTTTTTCCTCTGTCCATTTTTTTCCTCTTAATCCTTTCTGTTGAAGAGCGTAGCTCGAAACGTCAAAGACTTTCCGTATTCCCGAGCGTCATACTAATACATCCTTTTGTTATTTACACCACCTGTCCTCGTCTGTTGTTGTTTTTTCGTATATTCTCCCATATATATATATATATATATATATATATATATATATATATATATGTACACATATATGATGACGGTGGTCACTTGTCTGCCAAAGATGATTCTGCAATTTCTTGCTGAATAACCTGGACAAATGACTTGTTTATTGTGATCAAATGTTTGTTCTGTACATTAGCTTACTCCCTCTATGAAACTCACATTGCCTAAACAGATGTACACCACATCAGGTGTCAAAGTAATTGCAGGCCAACATGAGATGAAGTAGTTTGCTCACGAACACAAAGCACCACCCAAATCCAGAAACTGAAACCAAAATCTTGCAATTCACAAGTGCATCATCCTAACCACTAGACCATGTGCCTTCACTATATATATATATATATATATATAGCAAAATAAATGAGATTCAGATGAATTTGGTACTTAAGTTAAGGCATCAAAAATTAGTGCGGTATTATCCTTACGATTTCAAAATAAAGTGAATAAAATTAAAATAAGCAACAGGATATCTAGAGGTCATGCAGTACGACCATTTGAAGCAGCTCCATTTAATTGAACAATGCAATCATTACATCAATTTAAATGCAGAGCTATCCTCAGCTGCATAAACAAATGAATAGAATTAATCTAAACAGTCAAACACATTTCTGTCATTTTACTTAGAACCTCTAAGAGGGTAAGAAGACAAAGTCCATGCTGTTTTCACTTCAGCTTAGAAGCTACTGAGCAGAGTAGCTTCTAAGCAGAAGTGTAAATTAAATCTAACCATTAAAAACAATAATTGGTATTTTTATAAAAAATCATAAACAGATGAAGAAAGTTTAGCATAAGGAAATTATGTTTGTAAAGCTTATACTAGAAAATTAATGAAGTAATTTATGAAAATATAGGGTGTGAGGAATTAAAAAGAATGAAGTGGATTAAGGACAGATATACAAACACACATGCATGAGTGGGGGAACAAACACATTTAGTCAGAGTTGTTAAGTTGAATCAGTACCACATTATTTAAAGTTTCATGGGTGTTGAATGCATCCACATCTTCAGAGGTATATATTTGCCTCCACTCACACATTTATATATCAGCATATCTATCTA
>NC_069001.1:18242764-18245264 GCF_001194135.2 Octopus bimaculoides | reverse complement strand
AGACCATTCCAACCGTGACTACGTCGTTGATTTAAGTGCATGGCTAGGACTACATCATCCCATACATCTTTGTATGACATTGGGGGTCTAATTCGAAGGAAATTTCAACTGCTATTTCTAGCATGTCGAGCGACCGCCTTGGCGCTTACATTTTCACCATTAGTTTCACTATTCTAAACTATAATTCATTCTTATGATTTAAACGTTTCCAAGTTCAAATTTCGATCAGAGTATAGCGAAAAATAAGTTTATCTACCTATCTATCTATCTGTCTGTCTGTCTATATATCCATCCATCGATATATCCACCCATCCATCCACACTAGTGGGTGCTGAAAAGTTTCTGGCTTTGAGTCAAAGAGAATATAGGAGGATCAGTTAATTATGATTTTATTCAACATATTCCCCACTCATAATCACACTTATTGCAGAGATCTTTCAGTTTTTCTAGTCTCTGTAAAAGAACTCTGAAGGTTGGGTCTCCAACCTGGCATTTCGCGACACCCTTAAAGCCAGGAACTTTTCAGCACATCTTCGTATATATATATATATATATATATATATATATATATATATACACACACACATATGCATACAGGGTGCCCCCCACCAAAACAAAACAAAAGAATGACTTCATTGAGTGTCTGCGTGTCCGAGGCAAACGAAATTAAATAGGCTTCACGTTGAACAATAAAATATTTATTTATCAAAATTCGAACAAGAGATTCAGATGGGTGTACATTTTATAACCGATTTCACAAAGCTTCACAAATGTTCAATATGCGTACCGCCTTTGACATGACACACGTCAAGTCGGGAGTCCAGCTCCTGCCAAACACGCTGTAACATCACATGTCTTGCGTAACATTCTCCAGTACCTCTGATTTTCTGCTTGAGTTCCTCAAGGCTTGTAGAAAGAGGGAGCGTATAGTGCAGTCCTTTCACATAGTCCCATAGAAAAAATCACAAGGTGTCAAGTGAAGTAAACGTGGTGGCCATTTCAATAGCACTTTGTCATGCGCGATCCAAACTTAGTTTTTACACATTTTGTTAAAATTTGAGATCATTTGAGCAAGAATTGGCTATGTTACGAGACTACGAAATGATGTCAATTTTTTAAATTTTTATTTTTGGACACCTTGTATATATATTTTGGAGTAGCTGCAGTGTAACCGAATGGTTCTTAACCACGAGGTCCCGAGTTCTTTTGGGCAAATGTTATTTTCTATTGCCTCGGATCGACCCATGTCTTGTGACTGAATTTGGTTGAGGGAAAGTGTTAGGAAGCCTTTTGGTGGATGGATCGATTGTACTTGTAATTCAAAAGGTACAGCTTTGTTACACTCTGTTACGTTGGAGTGCACGTGTCTTGGAATACTCAGTCACTTTATACGCGAATTGAGGAGCAGCTAATTCAGTTATTCGAATAACTGAATCCTCGTTGCTGAACGATGGAGATCCACCACCATATATGTTAGTGTGGTTTTTCTAATCCATTACAGGACAGCTTTAATGGTTATATATATATATATATGTGTGTGTGTGTGTATAATAAATGAAAAAATACGCATTAGGAACAGGACATCACCAACGAGTGAAAAATAGGTAAACACACAACGAGAGATAAGTACGGGACAAAATACCAAAAGAAGTCTAACCCCTCTTCAGTTGTCGACTGATATTACTCCCTGTTTCGTGATGTGTGCGTGCGTGTAATGTATACGTGGGGGTGCGCGCGCGCAATGTATGTTATGTATGTATGTGTATATATGTATATATAATGTGTAAGTATATATAATGCATGTGTGTATATATGAGTATATAATGTATGTGTATATTGTATATGTATGTATATGTGTATATAATGTGTCTATAACGTATGTCTGTATTTACATATACACATATATATCTATGTGAGTGTGTATATGTGTGCGCGTGCGCGCGTAATTATTTGAAGCATGTGCGCATTCGATGACGTTCAAAATTCGATTATCTTTTAATCATAAATTTACAGTATGTTACGAAGCCATAGATCCGTCCTAATCGACCATTCCCATGATCAAAGGCGCTCCAGCCACGAACATACCGTCTTTTTCACCAGACAGTTTACTAACGACTTCATCCAACGTGTCTTTCTGTTTTTGTTTAATTTTAAAACAGTGGTTTGAGGTTTGAAGAATATTTCGCTACTCTTTTTAGCATGTCGAGCGACTCTTTAGAGACTCTCTCGTTGGCTCGTTTTTAATGTCATGCATTAAAAAAATTAATCTTCACCATTGTCTGCAAGAGTTACCCAACTACTGTGTGTGTGTGTGTGTGTGTGTGTATATATGTTAACCACATGTCATAACCCTGATCGACATTCCAAGCGTGAGCTTCACGTCATATTTCTTCAGAAAGTGTATTAGGAGATCATATCTCACGTTTCTTCGTGTTTCTGCGCTTCTTTTATATATATATATATATATGTATATATAAAATATATATATATATATTTTTTC
>NC_069001.1:18225865-18242622 GCF_001194135.2 Octopus bimaculoides | reverse complement strand
TGCTTCCCTGTAAGTTTAGCCCTGGTCAAACAGAACCCATGATTAAAAGGTACTTCAACCAAAACCACAAATCTATTTTTATTCATTTATTTCTTCCATCTACAGAGTATTTAGGTATCTTTGTCCAATGCGCCCCCCCCCCTCACTCGCACGATATTTTTGAGACTGTACAGTATGATTGGAGAGTGATTGGGCTGTTATTTCTAGCGAGTCAAGTGACCATGTAGGGGTTCATTATTGAACGCATGTGTGTGTATGTGACACAGTGAGTGTGAGAAAGAGAAACGCGTGTTCTTGTTTTAACTATCCGTTATATTTACTAAACATGCCTTTGTATTTCTCTCTATTCCTCCTCCCTCTCTCTCCGTCTTTCTCTCTATTTATATTTAGGTGTGTGTGTGTGTGTGTGTGTGTGTGTGTCGGCATGTTTACTGTCTGTATATGTGTGTGCGTCGCTATGTTTATGTATCTGCGTATGTACACAAACATACGTTTATGTGTCATATACAACAAACAAGAGGAAAGATCGATGAATCCATTGGTGTAAGAGTGTGTGTATATATATTACTCCATTCATTGTTACTCGAAATACGTTCGCGATCACATATCGCATTCTCTTTTAAAAACAAACACAATGACAATATATTACATGAGTAATATTTATGTGCTATTTCTAGCAAGGTGGTTGACCACACAGAAGCCCCGCCACTGTTGAAGTAGGTTACTACTGCTGTTGCCGGTTCTTGCAAGAGTCAGTAATGTTGAGGGCGTGGCCAAGTCCTTCCAACCACAATACTGGGCGAACTGCTAAACATCTGAAAAGTACATATATGTATATATAAAAGGCCTTAATTTCCATTATTTAGTCAGTTTCCTTATTTAGAAGATCCCGATATCTCTATAGAGTGGTTTAGTTATATAGATGGTTAGGTGGATAGATCGAATGTGAGAGACAGAGATAGTGTTATAAATTCGTCCAGGATCTCGCTGAAAACGATGTTCTTTATACACCAATAAACCACATGTCTTTTGCTTATCGCTCGTTAGCTAGCGATATTGAACAGGCCTTAACCTTTTACAAATATTTTAATATAATTACACGCACACACACGTTATTTGCTTGTTTTTTTTGTTGTTTTATTTAATTATATGTCTCTTGGGTTCACACCATTATCTCATTCTTTCTGATTTCCCCATCATTCTCTCATCTTATTTATTTTGTTCTCAGGAACAATATTTTCCCCCAGGTAATTCAAGACAGGCTTGGACTTGCGCTAAATTGGGGACATTCATCACATCAAACGACTTAATGTAACCGACTAGGGAGCCTTGGCAGTTTATTATTATTATTGCAGCAAGCTGGCAGAATCGTTAGCATGCTGGACAAAATGCTGAGCAACATTTTGTCCATCTTTATATTCTGAGTTCACATTCCACAGGGGTTGACTTTGCCTTTCATCTTTTTGGGGGTCGATAAGGTAAGTACCAGTGAGGTATGGGGCCAATGTAATCGACTTGGCCCTCTCCCAAATTTGCTGGTTTTGTGCCAGAATTTGAAATCCTCATCATCATCATTATTACCTCCGACTTAGCGAAGGCAGAGGTATTGTTTTAGTGTTGTTTGTTTGTCTGTGGACAAGATATCTCAAGAATCGCTGAATGGATTCGGATGAAACTTTTAGAGATGTTTGGCCTCGTGGCTGGCACAAACAGATTAGATTTTGGGATCGATCCAGTACCAGACAAGGATTCTGGATTATTTGTTGTATTTACTTTACATGAAGTACTACGATCTTGCGTTGACTTTCAAGTCTTTCTCTGATTATCCCCCTTGAAAGCGTGCTCGTGGTTTCCATGTAAGTTATGGCGGCATTGCTATTTCCAAAGTTTTATTTTCGTTTCTCTATTATTAATTTTACTCGCGTCTCTATCTTAGTAGAAACTGATGGATAAAGAAATCAAACTACATAAACAAACGGCAGCAAAACCATTCAGAAATTAAATAACACTAACATTCAGTAACCATAATAAATTTAATTACCCTTGACAATTTTTAATTTTACCAATTTTGAATACATCGCTCCTGTTTAAAACCTCTTACCTACTTGACAATTGCATTTCTAGCTCTGCCTTGAAGGAAGCTTTACTTTTTGGACTCATGTTTTTGTGCACACCGATGTTGTTAAACCTCCGTTAAAAGCACCGGATGCAAGAACTTTGTTTTCTTTCACACATGGATAAATTTTTCACTATAGACCTTAATGGTCATAAAGACACTATATCAGTTGATAGACTAAAAAAAAGCCTTCATAGAGAAAACTGTCCCTGTTCCCATTGCAGATGACACACATACACAACATTACAAACATGGCCCACACACCTACCTTCACATTCCATGACTACCATTGGGATCAATCAGGTACCGGACAAAGATTCTGGATTATTTTTCCAGTTGTTTTACTTAATTTTTGTGAGCGGTTGGGTTCATTTTTGGTATTCTCATTTGTGAGAGTAGTCGAGTTTATTTCAGATATTCTCATTTTAAAAATCATCTCTAGCTAATCGTTGAGAGGACGTTGATGTTGCCTTGGTGGAGGTTTGCGCTCTCTGAGTGCTCTTGTTATTATTATTATTATTATTATTATTATTATTATTATTATTATTATTATTGTGGAAGCTAGGGATAGATGATTGGTCAGTGAGAGCTGTAAATTCATGTACAGGGATGTTGTCAGTAAGGTGAAAGTTGCCAATGAATATAGCAAGGAATTTAGTGTACAAGTAGGAATCCACCAGGAATCAGTTCTCAGCTCCCTCTTGTTTATCATAGCCTTCCAGACTATAACAGAGGAATTTAAGACAGTCTGCCCATGAGAGCTCCTCTATGCCAATGACCTTGTTCTTATTTTTGAATCTCTATCAGAACTAGAGAAAAAATTTCAGGTGTGGAAGCAAGGTCTGGAATCAAAGAGCCTTAGAGTTGATTTAGCAAAGACCAAATAGTAAAACAGACAAATCATAAATCCCTTCAGAGATATGGCCCTGCTCAATATAGAAAAGGCATTGGTAGAAACTCCATACAGTATACCCAGTGCAAGCTATGGATGCATAAGAGGTGCAGCAGTATCACTGGAAGTTTTTACATGTGGAAGATGTACAGGTACATTAAACACCAGGAATGTACAAAAAATAGACTCTCAGGAGGGATCCTTAGAAGTAGTAGACAGTTTCCATTACTTAGGTGGTGGAGGTTATTCCAAAAGCATAGCCGCTCGAATTAGAATGAGAAGACATATTAAGCTAAGGAAAATCTTAGTTATCCTTGCATACAGGTTTGTCCCCTACATTCCTCTTCAGCTGAGCAATCCTAATCTTGTGGGCACATGGGTGCTGGTGACACATAGAAAGCACCCATGCCATTGCCACTTAAGAGCACTAGGCAAATTTTAAAAGTTTTAAAATTATCTAAATCTTATTAAACATGATAATTAATCTGTCCCTTTTTCAGTTCTTTCAGCACCATCCATTGAGGGTGGGGGAGTCTACTTTTCCTAAGCGAAGCATTTCTAAAAGTATCCAATATGATGTTGTCATTATTGTAGATGGAACCAACAAATATATTGATTATACTTTTCTAATTGTGATCAAAACAGGGCTGTTTAATTATACAAGTGTATTGAATATTTTTAGATGAGAATGATTGACAACAAACACTTTTATTTCTCCTTAAAATAATGACCTTCTTTACTGTATTTGACATTTTTCCTTAAAAAACACTTTATCTCCCCACCATTTGCTTGGGAAACCCCTACTTCTATCAAGGTAAACTACATTTACTTACATGTGGACCTGGAAACAAAGAAGCATCAAATACCTTGTGTTCTATATTATAGTTTGCTACGAACTGATGAGCTGCCAGAATTGTTAGTGCATTGGACAAAATGCTTAGTGGCATTTTCTAACATGCTGGGCTCAAATCCTGCTGAGGTTAGTTTTGCCTTTCATCTTTTTGGGCTTGATAAAATAAAGTACTAGTCAAGTACTGTAGTCAATGTAATTGATTAGCCTCTGCCCCTATGATTGCTGGCTTTGTGTCAAAGTTTGAAAGAGTTATAGTTTACTATGAATGTAAAACCTTTTAAATTTGTGTTTATACCTCACATTGAATAATATCAATAATGGTAACACCTTTAAATTCTATAGGATCATAATGTTATTTCTATGTATTCTGAATGTGTTGGTAGCGCCAGACTTACGTGTAAGTTAAACAAGCTGCAGTTTAAGGCCCTTACATTTCATGGGGGCTTCAAAATAATTAAAAGGTACATATGTCTTTAATGTTTGTGAGCACTTCTGGTGTAATTTTCTAACAAAGGGCAGAATTTGAACTCGCTGAGACCTTTGGAAATATGCTGTGCGTGAGAAGACCCGGCAAGCCAAGTGAGACAAAAATCCAAGGCCTAGCTTATGTGTATCTTTCCTTCATCAGACACTAAACTTCGCTTGCGAAGACCTGTTGAGGCAAGTGAAATCGAAATCGAACTAAATTTGACGACTGGCATCCATACCTATGTTTCTTTCATTGAACACTAAACTTGGCACGTAAAAGCTCCCACTACACTCTTGGAGTGGTTGGCATTAGGAAGGGCATCCAGCTGTAGAAACCCTGCCAAATAAGATTGGAGCCTGGTGTAGCCACCTGGTTCACCAGTCCTCAGTCAAATCGTTCAACCCATGCTAGCATGGAAAGCGGACGTTAAACGATGATGATGATGATTCCCAGGTAACTGAAATACTTTCTTTGTATTCGTTCTTAAGGTTTGCCAGGACATATTAACACATTTTAATTTTCTTCCTCTCTGCCAAATAAATAATTTTGTGTTGGCCTTCTCCACTAAATTAAAGCTGTTAAGGAGACTTGTGTAACAACCTACCAGAGATATGTTATGATCTTGTATATTGTGCAGCAAGTCTTTTAGGCCTATACAAGTCAGTAAAAGGAGGAAAAGAAGCTCATTGTTGTTGATTCACCTAATGCAATTAAAAATAGCAAAATCTCCCTCATATCACACCTTCCCTAAATATTCATATACAAACACACACACACACACACACATATATATATACACACACACACATATATATATATATACACACATACATATATATACATACATACACACACATATATATATACATACACACGCATACACATATATACATACATACATTCACACATACACATATAAAACTAGGCACTGGTGTGACTGTGTGGTAAGAAGTTTGCATTCCAGCCATATGGCTTCAAGTTTAATCCTGTTGCATAGCATCTTGGGCAAGTGTCTTCTACTATGGCCCTGAGCTATCCAAAGTCTTGTGAGTAGATTTGGTCGACAAACTGAAAGAAGCCTGTCATGTACGTGTGTATAATTGTGTGTTTATGTTGCTGACTCCTCGATTTGACATCACATGGTAGTTGTAAACAAGTGTCACCATGAAGCAAATGATGTCCTTCATTTCCAATCTTTTGTGAAAACATGTCTGGATTCACTTACTTGGAAACAGATGAGGGTTGATGTCAGGAAGGGCATTCAGCCATAGAAAATCTGCCTCAACAAATTCCATCTGACCCATACAAGCATGGAAAAGTGCACATTAAAACAATGATGATAGAGCTCCTATTTAAACTTGGAATTATCATCATTTAGTATCTGTTTTCTATATTGGAACGGGTTAGAGAGTTTGACTGGAACTGATAAGCTGGAAAGCTGCACCAGACTCCAGTCTGTTTTGGCATAGTTTCTACAGCTAAATGCCCTTCCTAATGCCAATCACTCTACAAAGTGTATTGGGTATCCTTTATGTATCACTGGTACAGGTGCCTTTTACATGTCACCAGCATTGACTACAAAGCACTTAGTTTGATGTATCTTCTCAATCACAGCAAATTGCCAGAAGTCTTGGTTACTTGTCATTGCCTCTGTGAAACTCAACAACCAAAGATCATATTTCACTACCTTGTTGTATACATGTATAAATACTCACAAGCACACATACATATATACACATGCATATGTACAAATGCATACACAAACATATCTCCTTCTGCATGAAGGGAGGTTATGGGGAAGGCCAAGGTTGTGTGATAAAACAAGGTAAATCACTCTTGTGATCAATTGATATGATTAAAAAAGACGTGGAGAAATTCAATATTGAGCAATTTTCATGTCTGGTCATGGAGAAAGAAATGCTATGAGCATCTACCAAAATCCCTTTTAAAAAAGATTGGCTCATGAGGAAGAAAACTGTCCATAAATATTAGGATCAGAGAAGGGACACCCACCCCCCACTAAAAAATTAATGATAATGGTGATATTCTGGTAAGACAGTTGAACATGTGGCCAACAAAAACATAAACAAATATGCTGTGTGGTAAGAAGTTTGCTTCCCAATCACATGATCCTTGGTTCAGTTCCACTGCATGGTACCTTGGGTGAGTGTATTCTACAATAGCCATGTGCCAACCAAAGCCTTGTGAGTGGATTGGTACGTGGAAACTGAAAGAAGCTTGTTGTGTGTGGTGTCGTCGTGTCTATGTTTGCCCCCACCACTGCTTGACAACTGATGTTTGTCTGTTTACATCCCCATAACTTAGTGGTTCAGCAAAAGACACTGATAGAATAAGTACAAGGCTTAGAAGAAAGAAAATAAATACTGGGGTCAATTAGTTTGGCTGAAATTCCTCAAGTTGGTGCCCCAGTATGGCTGCAGCATAATGTGTGAAACTAGTAAAAAATAAAAAGGTCAAACAGAAATGAACAAATGAAGAAAGACATTGCCTGTGGGTGATAAGCACCAGATCAGAACAGAGCAAACTCTAAAGCCACCAGCCAGAATAGAGTAAAGCCCAAGGCCACACCTACCCTTGGTTGATAGACAGTGTTCCAAGAAGCATAATAGATATTTATTCAGTCAGTCAACCAACCAACCAACCAACCAAAGAGTTGAGTAACAACTGTGTCTTAATCATTTCAAACAAATATCTTTTTTGACCTTCTGTCATTTAATCATGCTGTCATTTAATCAATGGCTGGTTTTAATTTCAGCCAATGAAAATTGTTTTCAACAGATCATGTTGATTGGTTTAACAGATAACCAGTTGGTTTATATCCTGTTCTGTGGAGTGCTTTTCACTTCACTTAGCTATCCTAAGTGGTAGTGACTGTAATTACTGGTACCTATTACTTTAGAATATTTCCAAAGTAAAACAGTTTTGTCTTTGCTACCTTTTCTGGTTTATGAGCTGTTCCATAGCATTACAAGACATTGTTCTGTCCACACTTTCTAGTTTGTTTAGATAATTTTTGAAGCATGTTAAATAAGAGGTTGTTAGACCCTTGATCAGTTTGCCTCTGCTGGAGGCAAGAGATACTGTTATCCCCCAGAACCCTCTTACTAAAGTTCTGGTGTCATTTTTTTCTAACCCACCCTATCTCTGTTTCTCTTTATTCAGCTGTGCTGTCTTGTAAGAGGGTTTGGGGGGCAACATCAATCTCAGCTGGATTTGAACACAGTTTGCAGAAAGGAAGAAAAGTTATTGTAGGACATATTTCCCAATGCTTTAATGCTGCCATTTGATCATTTTTTCAAAATTAAACCCTAACCCAATTTGGGTTGTAGACCAATAGGTTGGTAACCACTCAAGTAGAAGCTCCTTGTGTCTCATTAATATCAAAGGATTAATGATAATGGTAATGAGGATGATTATGACATTCTTATGAAACCTTAAACAGCTGGGTAGATGATGGTTTCTAATTTTGGCAGAGAACCAGCAATTTTGATGGGAGAATGTTAGATGATTCCATCAACCCCAGCACCTATCTGATGTTTTATCTTATTGACCTCAAGAGGGTGCAAAGCAAAGTTAAACCTCAACAGGATTTGTAATCACTTGTGAATATAATGTGACATTAGATACTTTTGTATCCTCGCATTGGATATATAATTTAACGAAGCGAGGGGGGGGGGAGAAAGTATTTACATGACACACAACTGTTACTATTACACAAGACTCAACACTCCCAATCAACAGCTCACAGTGCACTGCTTACCAATCTGAACTGCAAATCATTCACTGTTCTTTACTTTATAACAGTGAGTCAGTCCACCTGTAGTCGTTTGGGAGGGTGGTTGGAATCCTTCCACAACAGATACCCAGCTGGGTGTATAGTAATATTTCAAAAAAATTCAAAAATGAAATATAGCTAACAGGTTGACGACTTCATTGTTGAGATTCCATTGAAGTTAGAATATTTTTAACTTCAATGTGGTTTGAACTCACCAACCCCTCTGCTGTTCTTCAAATCTTTTCTTCCTTACTTAAAAACTGGAAAAACCAGTTGTACAAACCTGAAGACATTTTTTTCCTGTTTCACACACCCTTCCGTCACCCACACATCTCTGTTTCTTTTTCTCCTCCCCTCTCTCTTATACTCTCTCTCCCCTTTTCTCATATTTTCTCTAATTCTTCTCTACTTCTCTCTCTCGCTCTCTCAATAACCAAAATGTGTAGCAGATTCAAGAACAATTGTGTGTAGCTTCAAATGAAAGCATATTGTTCATCTTATATATATAAATACATACGTGCATATACATACATAAGTATGGGGGGATGTGTATGTATACATATACAAACGCATATATGTGTGTGTGAATGCACACACACATACACACACACATTTGTCATAGTCTGTTATAGTTGTCTTGTTTAAATGGGAAATGTATATATATATATATATATATATATATATATTTATGATAGATAGATAGATAGATAGATATCTTATAACAGTAAAGTTTTAATGTGTGAGTGTGTGTTTATACATATGTATATGGATGTATGCATATAGCCATTTGATTAAGGTGTGTCCTTTGCAACAACTTGGTTCCAAGTTCACTGCTACTAAGTGACACTTAGGGTCAAGTCGTTTCTACTGGAGCCTAAGGTTGGCTCATTTAAGTGGAATTTGCAAGATGGAAACTGTAGAAACCTGCCCACTGTGTGTGTGTGTGTGTGTTATTTCTTTACTACCCACAAGGGGCTACACACAGAGGGGACAAACAAGGACAGACAAACGGATTAAGTCGATTATACCGACCCCAGTGCGTAACTGGTACTTATTTAATCGACCCCGAAAGGATGAAAGGCAAAGTCGACCTCAGCGGAATTTGAACTCAGAATGTAGCGGCAGACGAAATACCGATAAGCATTTCGCCCGGCGTGCTAACGTTTCTGCCAGCTTGCTGCCTGTGTGTGTGTGTGTGCGTGTATCAAGTTGTGTCTTTTAATGTTACAAGGTATGATATTGGTTTTAAATTTTGGCACAAGGCCAATAAGTTTGGGGGAGGGCGTAAGTTGCTTTCATTGACCCCCAGTGCTCCACTAGTACTTATTTTATCAACCCTGGAAGATTGAAAGGTAAAGTCAACCTTGGTTGAATTTGAATGGAGAACATGAAGATAAATAAGAAGCCATTAAGCATTTTGCCTGGCATGCTTACAACTCTGACACTCACTGCCTTAGAAGGTCAAATATTGTCGTTTAATTAAGACAAGGTCAAGAAGGTTAGTGGTTGGAATGGTTGGAGGTGGAAGCAGTCATGATCAGAGCAGATGATGAAGGCCTCAATAACGTCTTGTTGAGCTTTTGGATTGTTGTTAGTATTTTCTCACCTGTGTCCATGCCCTAATTCATTGAGGGTTACATATCTGATGATTAACCCTTACCTGGTTTAATCTACCTATCAAAGTGCTTTTCCAGAGTGTGGCCACAGTACAAGCTATAGCTTTTTTGGACTTAGAGATACATAGCATGTGCTTCTATCTAAGGTGTTACGCATCCCTGAACATCCCCTGTACTTCATATACACCATATACCCTACATCTCACACACCCTACACCCCTTCACTTACATGCAGCACAGGAGAAAGATAACAGCTAATCAGTGTTACTTTACCTATCTGTTCAGACCTGCTGTATTTAATAGGCACATCTTGCAATAAGTGATCTCGTAATCTCAAGAGTTCTTCAATTTTTATTTAACAAGATATTTTTTAAAAAACAAACTCAGTTTATATGATAGGACTATCTGATTATATTATATTTTTAGAAATAAACTATGGTTTCTTCAATATTTATTAAATAAGCATGGCTCTGTGATAAGAAGTTTGTTTCCCAACCACATGGTTCTGGTTTCAGTCCCACTGCATGGCACCTTGGGCTTCTTTCAGTTTCTGTCAACAAAATCCACCAATAAGGCTTTGATTGGCCCAAGGCTATAGTAGAAGACCCCTGCCCAAAGTGCAACACTGTGGGACTGAATGCGGAATCATGTGGTTGGGAAGCAAGCTTCTTACTGCACACCTTCATGCATTTGTTCACATTTCCATTACTTAGTGGTTCAACAAAAGAGATTAATAAAATAAGTACCAATTTTAAAACAGTAACTACTGGAATTGATTTGTATGATTAACCCTTTAACATTCAGATTATTCTATCAAATGTAATGCTTATATAATCTGATTCCTTTGAATTACATTTCTTATTTAAGAGATGAGGAATTATGTACATTATTTACATTTGACGGATATTTGTCCTCATCTTGTTTGTTAACACATTTTGGCTGATATACCCTCCAGCCTTCATCAGGTGTCTTGGAGAAATTTTGAACCTATTCCTAAGGTATTTTTTGATATGATTATTATTATTATTATTATTCAGGTCACTGCCTGGAATCAAACTCGGAATCTTGGGGTTAGTAGCCTGCGCTCTTAATCACTACACCATATGCCCCAAGATTCCGAGTTCGATACCAGGCAGTGACCTGAATAATAATAATAATAATAATAAAAACAACATCGAAAAATGCCTTAGGAATGAGAACCCAGGTTCGAAATTTCCCCAGGACACCTGATGAAGGCTGGAGAGTATATCAACCAAAACGTGTTAACAACAAACAAGATGAGGACAAATATCCGTCAAAGGTAAATGATGTCCTTTGGAATTAATCTTGCATTACCTTGTAGCATTAAAATTTTGACGATATGATTATTTTTAGAATGACAATGTAGGGTAGGTATGCAAAGCCAGACCAGGACAGTTTGAACATAAAACAAGTACAATATTTGGGCCTGGTATGGCTTGTTTAACCTTTTAGCATTCAGGTTACTTTGTTAAATGTGATGCATATTTATTCACATTGTTTTAAATTAATCATGCATTACCTTGTAGCTTTGAGATTTTGATGATGTGGTTATATATTTTGAGAATGACATTGTAGGATAGTTGTGGAAGGCCAGGTCTGACTAATTTGATCATAAAACTTGTAGAATATTTGGGCTGGGTAGGGCCAGTTTAAATGCTAAAGAGTTAAGTGTTACAGGATTAAACCCTTCAAGGTGGTACTCCAGCATGGGGGTGCAGTCCAATGACAACTGAAACAAGTAAAAGCAAAAAATACATATTAATTACATGATAATCTACATTGTTAATTTAATTTTATTTTATAATTAAAAAAGTTTACTAGAAATTAATTTTAGTAATTATATAATGATGATGATAATGATATAGATATTATTGGTTACTTATTTTATTATTTAGATTGAATTATAAAATTTCAGTTACAAATTAAGTTTCATTGTGGTAATTACTGGGATATGACAATATCTGAGACATTTACTGAAAAAAGACTTTTATTATTAATTTTATCTTTCTTTTTCTCTTTTGATGTGGTATGAGATGTTCCTATTTATTTGTTGTACAGTTGGTGGGGGAGGGGGTCAAAGTAAAATGTTAGATAAAACTTTATACTTTGGTCATATTGGAGAGCTTAGTTAAAAAGAAACAAAAAAACCTAACTTTATCTCTTTCATTTTCTCACTCTGGTTCATTTGTTATTGCTTTCCCTCTGTCTCTCTTTTCTCTCTCTATTTCCCCTCTCTCTCTCTCCCTGTCTCCCATTCTTCTCTCTTTTCTACTTCTCCACCTGCTCTTGGTTGCATTAGTTTTGACAAATGGAGACAATGTGAGACAATGTAAAATAGCCAAGATTCTTTTAGCTTTGAAGGATACAAGCCAACTTCACAAGTGCTGGAGCCATGATAAAACATACCCAGTCCAGTTTATAAAATGGTCAATGAATAAGTGGAGATGTGATAGTGTTAAGATTCTTTAGTCTTTTTCTGTTGAGGATATGACAACCTATCTAATGCGGGTGCCATGGATAGAATGCACCTATATAGTCTGTAAGGTCTTCAGTGAATGAAGAGAAAGATGACATGTGGTTGAGAGAACTCTTTAGTTTTGTCAGGTGTATGTTGGTATCTCTAAAACCATTGAGAGAGCTCTAGTACTATAGACATGTGGTTAGAATGTTTCAGGAAAGAATCACAATATGAATTCTTTAAGCCAAGCCAACTAGCAGGAGACCTAGGGGTAGACCAAGAACAAGATGGTTGCATAATATTTG
Organism: Octopus bimaculoides; assembly: GCF_001194135.2. Taxonomy (NCBI): domain Eukaryota; kingdom Metazoa; phylum Mollusca; class Cephalopoda; order Octopoda; family Octopodidae; genus Octopus; species Octopus bimaculoides. Next base: position 18,230,096 of record NC_069001.1, on the reverse strand, counting down.
TAGTATCCATTGGTCGCATTTGGGAATCCAGTATGAAAGTGTAATGATGGTTGCTTCTGATAGGACCCTATTGAAGCATCGCCTGAGGGTTGTACTCCCCATGATTAGTGGGTGAAGTAGATGGATGGATACCAACTGCTTGAGACTGCCCCAGTTCTCTAATATAAACTTCCTCTTTTAAAGTGATCTAAATTAAAAACTTTCTTCCATCAAAATTTCCAAACACCACTCAATAATGGCAAAGTTATTTTACTAAATTTTTTTGTCATCTTCAAAATTAATTGAAACAAAATCAGTGTATTCTGACAGAAATATGATGACGAGGGGCTAGTTTAAGTTGCAAAGTGGATCCTACTCTGCTTTTTACAGAATGGTATACATCTGAACCACACCTGGTTCCTTGTCTCCCAATTTACAAACCCTTTTACACTTTTAGATGCCAACTCACCTTAGATTGCTCCTGGTTCTATGATATAAATTTCCTGTTTTAAAGTGATCTAAATTAACACTTCTTTCTATAAAAATTTCATGTCAATTGATGTTCTAAATGTCAGGTGACAAGCTGGTAGAATGGTTAGTACGCCAGGTAAAATGCTTAGCAGCTTTTCAAATATTTCACATTCTGAGTTCAAATTCTGCCAAGGTTGACTTTGCTTTCCATCTTTTCAGGGTTAAGAACCAGTTGAGCATGGGGGTCGATGTAATTGACTTACCGCTCACCCAGAGTTTCAGGCCTTGTGTCAAAATTTGAAACCAAATTTTGTTCTAAATACTAACTTAATAATGAGTTATTTTAATAAATTATTTTCAGAATTAATCGAAACAATGGAAATATAGTAACAAAAAGGTTAAAATGTGCTTAGTAATACTATGCTAAGTGGTTGGTGTCAGGAAAAGTGTCCAACCATAGAAACCATGTCAAATGTATAGGAAAGATATGGTCTCGGGTAGCTTTATTGGAGGGTGAGTAAGTACAGAATCAGGTTGTAACAATTGTTCAATCTATGCCAGAATAGGAAACTGTCATGAAATGGTGACATCTGCAGCAACAAAGACAGGCTGATTTCTTTGTTTCTGTGTCTGCCAGATGACAAAAGATCTGTACAGGGAGTGAAACCTGTCCAACCAATGACAATAATGTAAAAAAAGAAAACCCAAATGATTGTGTGTGTATGCATTTGCATGTATATGATGTGTATAGATTTGCATGTATATAATATGTGTACGTATTTGAATGTACATGTTTAATATTTGTATGTATATGATGAGTGTGTGTGTGTATGTATGGATGTACAAAAAATAGTTTAGGAGTAATATCAAACTATGTGCTAGATATATTGGCTGTGAGGTACAAAGTCATGGATTGATAGTCACATGGTTACCAGTTCAAATCTTATTATCATCATTGTTGTTTTTGCACCTACTTGAGCAAGATCCATTACTCTCATTGCTTTTTACTAGGGTCCAACCACAGGCTGGTCAGTGAGATATTCTCTGTGTCTTCAGACATTTTCTAAAAATTCTTCAAATTTATCAAATTTATCAAATTTATCATCTGAAATGATGACTTGTATATTTAATTATTGTTCTGATAGATACAAGTGAAGGCACATGGCTCAGTGGTTAGAGTGTCGAGCTTACGATCGTGGGGTTGTGAGTTCAAATCTCGGACCGGGCTGCGTGTTGTGTTCTTGAGTAAGACACTTTATTTCACATCGCTCCAGTTCACTCAGCTGCAGAAATGAGTTGCAATGTTACTAGTGCCAAGCTGTATCGGCCTTTGCCTTTCCCTTGGATGACATCAGTGGCATGGAGAGAGGAAGCTGGTATGCATGGGTGACTGCTGGTCTTCCATAAAACAACCTTGCCCAGACTTGTGCCTCGGAGGGTAACTTTCTGGGTGCAATCCCATGGTCAGTCATGACCCAAGGGGGTCTCGGTATCAGATACAAATGCAAAATATGTTAATTGCTGCTGTGTATATCATAGAAAAACAACTTGTTTTTATGACGACAATGTATTCATAACACATTCAGCTCATTGGTGCAAGGGATTCTGGCTGATGCAACACATGTTGAAAGACTAGTGAACTGAGTCTTATGAATATACTGTCATTGGAAAAGGGAGATGTTTTTCTTGTGATTTACACAATAGCGAGCAGCATATTTCACATTTGACATTTGACTCTGTAAGAATGTATAAAGAATAAATATGCAAGTCACCATCTTTATATTTAATATATTTTATGCTATAATTTGTTTATTTTTGTTTACACAATCTTTTCTGGTGATGGAAATGGTGAGAGACATGAAAATATTTAGTGGACCATGAGTAAATGTAAAAAAATCACCCCCCCCCCCAAAAAAAAACAGATGAAAACAAATGTGAACAGTCATGACTGTGGTTGGGAAGCTTGCTTTGCAGCCATGTAGTCTCACTGCAAGGCGCCTTGTCTGAATGTCTGCTACTATAGTCTAGGCTGACCAATACTTTGTGAGTGAAATTGGGAGGTGGAAATTGTGTGGAAGCCCATCACATAATGTGTGTGTGTGTGTGCATGTGTGTATCGATTTCAAATTTTGGCACAAGGCCTGCAATTTTGGGGGAGGGATAAGTTGATTACACCAACCCCGGCTTCAACTGCTACTTATTTTATCATTCCTGAAAGGATTAAAGGCAAAGTTGACCTTGGTGGAATTTGAACTTAGAATGCCAAGACAGACAAAATACCATTAACCATTTCACTCGGCATGCTAAAGATTCTGCTTGCTCACCACCTTTACACACACACACATATATGTGTGTGTGTGTGTGTGTGTGTGTACTAATGTTTGTTTTTATGTTCAGTTATAATAAGAATAATTTATAACTATGTTAATCTGATAGGTTACTACTCTATACTTTTGTGGAGTACAAATTTATTATTTGTTTTCAATCTCTGAGTGAGATATATACAGTAACAGTGCCGAACAGTAATGATTATAAGCATCACTTATAGAATATATAGCATTGAGAAGTGGAGAGAGCTCTTGGCACTAGCTTGTGATTATCTCACACTGAGGATGGGTAACCACCCAGAAACCTAAGGTCTGTGTAGGGGGGGGGGCCTCGTGCCGGTGGCACTTAAAAGCACCCACTACACTCTCGGAGTGGTTGGCGTTAGGAAGGGCATCCAGCTGTAGAAACTCTGCCAGATCAGATTGGAGCCTGGTGCAGCCTTCTGGCTTGTCAGTCCTCAGTCAAATCGTCCAACCCATGCTAGCATGGAAAGCGGACGTTAAACGATGATGATGATGATATATATAAAGGCAGCAAGCTGGCAGAGTGGTTAGCACGCCTGGCAAAATGCTTAGCGGTATTTTGTCTGTCTTTACGTTTTGAGTTCAAATTCCACCTAGGTTGACTTTGCCTTTCATCCTTTTGGGGTCGATAAATTAATTACCAGTTACATACTGGGGTCAATTTAATCAACTGGCCCCCTCCCCAAAATTTAGGGCCTTGTGCCTAGAGTAGAAAAGGATATATATGTATGTATGTTTGTGTGTCTCTTTGATTATGTGCTTATCTCACTCCACCCCATTGCTTAACAACCAATGACAGTTTGTTTATGTCCTCCATAGCTTAGTAGTTCAGCAAAAGAGACCGGTAGACAGATATGTTCTGGGTTGATCTGTTTGACTAAAACCTTCTCAAGCAGTGCTGCAGTACAACCACATTTCAATGATCAGTGACTGACATAAATGAAAGCTAAAAGCTATTACAAGAAGTATTTGTTGATCCCTCCTACGGACTGATGGACTACATAAATAAACAAGTTCTACTTCTCAGGTCTATTCCCACCTTCATGGTTGAATGGACATCAATTGAAAAGTCATCTATTTCTAACAAACACCTCCGCCCTGCCTGCTTATAACAGGTATGCAGAAATGGATGTAAAACAAATATGAAACAATAAAAAAAAATCCAAAAGAATTTCCTTGGTCAGTATTTATTAACGAGCTATTTTTAATTAAGGTGTGGAGATAATACACAAAGTGCACACATATAGATACACACATATGCACATATATATGTATACATATTATCTGCGTAAATATGTGTGTGTGTGTATATGTATGTATATGAATTTGTGTATATATATATATATAAATATATATATAAACACACACACATATATACACATATATATATTCATACACACACATACATACATATATATATATATATATAT
>NC_069001.1:18216125-18224913 GCF_001194135.2 Octopus bimaculoides | reverse complement strand
GAAACAGGTAAAGAGTATATATATATATATATATAAATATATATATAAACACACACACATATATACACATATATATATTCATACACACACATACATACATATATATATATATATATATATATATATATATATAAAATCTTTAAAACCATGTTGAATGTCAGTCAGCAAGTCATTTTCCTCAGGGAAGGTAATTAGTTTTCTTCTGACTATTCATTCTATGACTTTGCTGATGTGCGAGGTCAAAGAGATAGGCCTGTAGTTCTTGGCCTCCGCTTTGCTACCTCCTTTATGAATAGGGTATATTTTACCCTCCTTCAGCTTGCTTTGAAGTTTGCCAGTTGCAAGGAAGCTCTGAAAGAGGGATTGCAGTGGTCTTGCTAGGACTCGCTTATGCATGTGCTTTTAGAAGGATTGCTGGGAATCCATCAGGGCCAGTAGCTGAGTTTGGGTTCTCTTCATTTATAGCCCTTATTACATCGTCTTCTTTTATGTTGATGTAATCAATCATCAATGCCTCTGTTTTTATATCTGCAGCAGTAACAAAAAAGTCAGTGGAGTGAAAACACTTTTGAATTGCTCATTTAGTATTTCATTTATCCTCATTGGGTTTCCTGTGAGTGAACCATCTTTTTCAAGAAGTGGCCCTATCTTGTAGTGCACTGAAGTTGTTTCTCTGGCAAACTTGTAGAAGGCTCTGGGGTTAGATTTTATATTGTCTATAGCCCAGGCTTCTTTGTTTGTTCATGGGAGAGTTGCAGATTTTTTTCAATCTCCAGCAGTTGTATTTTCATGCGGGACTTTTCACTACTTTCAATTTGTTTGTTTAGGTGATTTGAAACTTTTGTACGCCAGCTCATAAGAATTTTCCTCTCCCTGGAGATTTTGTTCTTGTGCACTGTGGCCTTTCTCTCTCTTGCATTACAGACATGAATTGTTGAAGTTTCATGTCGATGTCCAGTGAGGAGAGATATTTAGGCCAGTTTTGTTTGAGGATCTTTCTCAATTTGTTTCCAGTTTCCTATGGAAGTTCAAGCTGGAAAGATTTTGAGAGTTTCTTATAGGCTGCATGTCCATGGTTTCCTTTGGTCCGTATATGGTCAGCTCTACCATGTTGTGATCCGAGAGTAGCATCGGTGTCACTTTCACATTATGGATGAGATCCATATTATTTGTGAAGCAGAGATCCAGTATGTTACCTGCCCTGGTTGGTTGGAGTACTATTTGTTCCATGTACAAAGTGTTGGCAAGGTTCAGGAGGGAATTCACCTGTCCTTATTCGTATCGCGTCATTCCTGGGAGAGAAAGGCCCTCGGGCCATCTGACATTGGGCAGATTGAAGTCTCCCATAAGAAGTACACTTATGTGTTGTTCTAATGTAACCAGAACTTCTATTTTTGTAAGGCAGTCTTCAAACTTGCCTACATGATTTGGAGCATCTGGAGGGCGATATGTAGCACATATAACTACATTGAGTTGTCTTATATGTTCAATTAGTGCGTCACATACTGAATATGAGTGTGACAAAAGGACCTGGGGTGTGAGGTCTTCACGGATGTACATAGCAACTCTACCATGACTTCTTTCTTTTCTATTGGTCCATAATACAATATACTGTGGTATGTGTATTTCTGCATTTGCTATATCTGATTTCAGATGTGTTTCCATAAGTGTTATGCATAAGGCTTGATTGCATGCAACAAGGTCTCTCAGGGAAAGGAATTTTTGTCCTGTTACTAAGTGTTAACAGTCTTCTGATGTTCAGTAAGAGCACCAATGTGATGTCTGTGTTGTTGCCAGTGGTGTCCACCTTGGGTCTATTTGCTGTGGTGGTCTTGTGTATTGTGGATAGTCTTATCTGTGAGATTGATGTAGCCAGGTCAGTTGCAGGATTCATTTGAACCAAGGTATTTTAATAAGGACACCAAGTTGAAGTCGAGATTAGCATATCCATATATGTATACTGTGTACAGACATTCACACCTATACAAGAGGTGTTCATTAAAGTTTTCCCCTGACCCACTTCCCAAAGACTGGGATAAATGAAACAACTACTGGTCCAGATGGTTTCCCAGCAATCTTCCTCAAATCATAAAAACATGCCCTGGAGAAACCATTACAGATTCTCTTCCAGAGCTTTCTTGCAAATGGCAGGCTGCCAAGCAAACTGAAGGAGGGAATAATATGCCTAATCCATAAAGGAGGAAGCAGAGCAGATGCCGAAAACTATAGGCCTATCACTCTGACATTACACAACAGCAAAGTCATGGAACAGATAGTCAGAGGTAAACTAATCCCCATCCTTGAAGAAAACAACTTACTGAGTGAAACCCAGCATGGCATTTGACCAAGTAGGAGCTGCCTGACCTAGCTCTTACAGCACTATGACTGGGTGTTGAGGCAGTTACTCAACAACTCAAATGTAGACGTAATATGCCTTGACTTTGCAAAAGCTATAAATATAAAGGGTTTCTTGTGGTTTCTGTCTACTGAATCCACTCACAAGGCTTTGGTCAACCCAGAGCTATACTAGTAGACACTTGCTGAAGACGCATACAGTGGACTGAACCTGAAGCCATGTGGTTGGGAAGCAAATGTCTTAACCACTCAGCCATACCTGCTGTGCTTACCTTAAAATTTAAATGCAGTGCAATCATAGAGAGAATACAATGAAACAGAAAGAGAGAGAGAGAGAGAGAGACATTTTCAAATATGTGCTACTATCTTCTCACCTCTCCCAACCACTTGCTATTCTCTCTTTAACTATAATCCCATAAATCTTTCTGTTGTTACTAAGATCATTTGAATTATTCTAGTGCTATTGTCTTTGTTTACATTTACAGCTGGAAGCCATTTCAGAACTCAATACCACTATTGTTCTCTTTAATCACAAGACTGCTGACTGTTTCAACTAACTCAGGGAAATTTTCAAATATTAAAGCCTAACGACATCCAGAAATTAAATAACTAATTAGTAATGACTGTTAATACAAATATCTTTTGATACACTCAAGAAAATCCATTTTCCACAGCCGAAGAGGATTGGCCTGCTAGAGTCAGTGCCATGTAAAAAGTACTTGTGTCAGTATCACATTGAGAGTACTCTTGCCAGTGCCATGTAACAACACTCATGCCTGTGGCACACTAAAAGCACCTAACACATGTGTAAAATGGTTAGCATTAGAAAGGGCATCCAGCCATGGAAATTCAGCCAAATCAGACCGGAACCTGGTGCAACTTCCTAGCTTGCCAGTTTCATTCAAACAGACCAACCCATGCCCGAATAGAAAACAGACATTAAAGGATGATGATGATAGCAGTACAGACTTGGTTGTGTGGTTAAGAAGTTTTGTTCACACCCATGTGGTTTTGAGTTCAATGCCACTCTGTTCCACCTTGTGCAAGTATCTTCTACTGTGGCACTGGATTGGGTGAAATCTTGGATGTGGGTGTGGTTGATGGAAACTGAAAGAAGCCCATCATATATATGTGTGTTTGTGTATACTCTTGTCTTGACATCATGTGATAGTTGTAAATAACCATCATTGTAATACAAGTGAAATTCATTTCCAGCCCACCATGAAAATATCTGGTCATCGGGAAATATTACCTTCTTTAGAAACAGGTGAGAGTTGGCAACAGAAAAGGCATCTAATGGTACAAAATCTGCCTCAGCAAATTGCATGTGACCTATGCAAGCATGGAAAAGTGGATGTTAAATTATGAGGATTATGATTTTATACAGGCACAGGCATGACTGTGTGGTAAGAAGCATGCTTCTCAACCACATGGTTCATGGTTCAGTCCTACTGCATGGCACCTTGGCCAAGTGTCTTCTGCTATAGGCCTCAAAAAAAAAAAATATATATATATATATAATATATATATATATATATATATGTGTGTGTGTGTGTGTGTGCCTTTGTGTCTGTGTTTGTCCTCCCATCACTGCATGACCACCAGTACATCCTTCTAACTTAGCAGTTCAGCAAAAAGAACTGATAGAATAAGTACTTGATTTTAAGAAAATAGTCCTGGGGTCAATTTATTTGACTAAGTCTCTTCAAGGCCACGCTCCAGCATGGCTGCAGTCAAATGACTGAAACAAGTAAAAGAATAAAAGAATATATGTATTTATATATGTGTCTATGTGTGTGAAGGTGTGTGACCTAGTGGTTAGGTGTGTTGCACTCAGAATCATGAGATCATGGTTTCAATACCTAGACCAGTTGTGCATTGTGTTCTTGAGCAAAATACTTTGTTTTATGTTGCTCCAGTCCACTCAGCTGTAAATGGGTAACCCTACAATGGATTAACCTTCCAATCAAGGGAAATGTTGGCCTGCTTGCTCTAACCAGCAGGTTGGTATTATTTAAACACTAAAATGATGCAGCGCCTCAGTAATATGTTCACCTAAGCAATGCCAGGATGGAAAAACAAGCAAAAGCAATTGGCTGAATAAATACAGGGGTGGGCAAAAGCAGGTATACAGTTGCTTAATATGTTAACTTCAGGAGTGCACTGACATGAAAGGCCATCAGTTTGAGCACTTGAGAGATTGAAATAACTTGTTAAAGAACATAGACTCATAGAAATCTTATCCTAATAGAGAAATGAAAAGAACATTCCACTTATATTGGTTTCAAAGTTTGGCACAAGGCCAGCAATTTTGAGAGAATAAGTCAATTACATCAGCCCCAGTGCTCAACTGATACTTATTTTATTGACCCTGAGAGGGAGGGAAAGCGAAGTCGACCTCAGTGGAATTTGAACTCAGAATGTGAAGACTGATGAAATGTCACTAAGCATTTTGCCCGCTATGCTAACGATTCTGCCAGCTTGTGCCACTTGACATTCTATTCATTTTAAGCCACTGTATACCTATTTTTGCCCACCCCTGTATAAATAAAATAAAATTGGTTTAATAGATTTCAAACTAGTTTGAACAAGAAAAGTTTTGGCACAACCAATTTCAGTCTCTCCAAACATAAACAGTATGTTACTTATTTAGTATGTTTGACAGGTGCTGTCATATGGGACTGCCAGTTTGTGTATGTTCAAAATGGTTAGTTGGCTGGCTGGCTTGGTTACTTGGTTGTTGAGTATGTGTGAATAAGTAGCAAGGTTAGTTTCCTCCTCATAGCTGCATTTGAAATCAGTGTCTTTAAAATATACTAAATCATGTGAACTGTGTGTAGTCTTTCTCATCCAACTCTCATATATGAAGTTATGTCAGTCATAGAAAGTAACTTTAAACTTGACACCATGTCATAGGGCTGATATCTTCTTGCTGTTGTGTTTGTTGTAGTGGTGATGGTGGTGGGAAAGAGATCACCCACCTCCGCCAATGACATTAGCTCCATCTGTTGCAACTGTCACTACAGTCCCAATTCCTCTCTCTCCCTCTATTCTCTATAATCTAGTTTCATATCTAAAATAGAACACTTCATTTGTATTACTATCACCTTTAAAGGTAACTAAATTAATATTACAATTATTTCTCTCTCTCTCTCTCTCTCTCTCTCTCTCTCTCTCTCTCTCTCTCTCTCTTTATCAGCTTGTCTGTCTGTTAGTCACTCTGTCTGTCTACCACTGTCTAACTTTATGTGTTTATATAGTTTTATATATTACTATTTGTTTATTTATCTATGTCTAACTGGTTAGCTGTCTATTTATTTACCCTCTCTCTCTGTGCTTACCTGTCTGTCTTCTTAGTCAGACACAAGGGCTTGGTTGACAAGACTGTTGTCAAGAAATGGCACACACCCTCATTCTCAATCAAAGTTGGCTGCTGCAGTTGTCCAGCAAGATCAACATTCTATTTCTTATAGTAGATTGAAGCCCAAACAACTGAAGGAGATTGCCATAAGTCGGTTGTAGTTGATAATAGATTCCTGAGCAAATACTTCTCTTGGTGGAACACTTCTCTCTGTCCACATTGTCCTTCTCAAGTAAAGCATTCAGGCTAAGGGGCAAAATGCTTGTGACCCTGAGTTATCTGCTGAACATACAGAAACATTTCAAACATATACAGAAGAGCTAACTTGTAACATCTTTAAGTAGCTTCTGCAGTTTCTGTTTAGAGCAGAGCATCTCAGGGGTTTGTTTATTTCACCTCATTAATGAAGAAGAGGAGCAGAAGAATTTCACTTCATTTTCTTTCTTTTCTTTTTTTAGCATGGGCAGAAGGGGATTGGAGAGTGATACTTATCAGTTTGAGACCCCTGACCTATGTCTTACAGCATCTATTTCACTCTCTTACATTTCCAGTTTGAAAATCCATCCTTATTGCTCTTTGTGTTCTGAGTTCAAATCCTTTGCCTTTCATCCTTCTGGAGTTAATAAAATAAAGATACAAACAGGAAAAATTCTCTGTAGTTACCTGTAATTACCTGTTGGTGTGAGACAGATTAACAATTGAACTAGGTATTTGATTAGCTCTGCCCGCTATCAGCTACTTGTAGGGTCACCCAAGCAGAACTGACTGATTGAAACTTTTTAACATGATCCACACCTAAAAACTTACAAACTTCCATAAATGGTTAAATGATTGAAGTATATCTAACCTATTGCCAAAGTCAATTATTATCTAATCAAGTAAGCATGTCAGGGAAGGAGCCTCTCTGTTGTTGCTTGACCTGCTAAAAATAACGGCCAAATATCCCTCAAAATCATACCCTATCATCTTAATAGAAAGGAAAGACTTGTTGGATGATGTAATTCTATATCCATTCTCAGGCAGGTTGGAATGCCTTTGAGATGAGTTCTGTCACTTGAGTAGGATTAGCTTTGGGATAAACAGTTCCAACAACTCCTGAAGTATTCATGCAATTAATCTTTTATAGCTTCTTAGTAAATTGGTTTTGGTCATATTGGAGCACTACTATTAATGAATATTATTTCAGTAATCATTGTTCAGTGATTTTTCTAATGAATGATGATATTGTAGCATTCATCACTGTGTGTGTGTGTGTGTGTGTGTGTGTCTCTCTCTCTCTCTCTCTCTCTCTCTCTCTCTCTCTCTCCCTCTCTCTCTCCGTGTGTGTGTGGATGTTATGCAGTTGTCATACAGACTGATTGAACAAATGAACCTATAATCAAAGTTGCTTCAACTGTGAATATCCAGTTTGTGTGTCTAGAATTCCATTAGTTGATGTGTCCTTCCTTTTTCCCCAAAGATGGTGTAATTTGTGATGTGATTTGGTTACTATTTTTAGTGACCATATGGACCATTTATTCTTCTTGTGCATACACATCACAGACATACATGCACATGTTCACTGCATGCACACACACATATGTTACACACACACACATACCCTTACACACTAGCCACAGTACAACACACTTTGGCACCTGCTAGAAATAAACAACCAAAACACTCCTCACCGTTTACAGACTGTAGTTCTAGATTCTTCTTGTTTTGTCCCATGTCTGCTCTGCTCTGGACATTGAGAACTTTGATCAAATGTTTCTCCACACACGACCATCTCTTATAGATCTCTGACCAACATTGGTGTCCGTCATTTCCTCTTTTTAAGATTTTATCTTTTTATCTTTTATTTGATTCAGTCATTGGACTGTGGCCATGCTGGAGCACCATCTCTAAAGAGTTTTTTTTAGTCGAACAGATCGATCCCAGTTCTTTTTTTTTATAGTTGGGTATTTATTCTCTTGGTTTTTTTTTTTTTTGCCAAACTGCTTACAGGAGCATAAACCAACTAACACCAGTTGTCAAGCAGTAGCAGAACAAATGCAAAAGCACATGCACATAAGCACCCACCTCACATATTTGGGTGGTGGGTGGAGAAAAGACTCTGGCACAAAAGATCAAGGCTCTCTCATTGGCTCATCTGTGCAATTTTGTGTCCTGGTGATAGCCACAGCAAAGGTGGGCAAGATGGACTCAGTCAAGCTTTGTATTTAGAATTTAGTGGCATGCACCACGTAGTTGGATTGTCTTCCCATCTAGTGGTGATGGTAATGGTCATATAACTTTGTATTCACTTTATCAGATGAAAGGATTTTATACACACACACACACACACATACACACACACAATCATTTTTGAGGTTTACTTTTTCGAGTTTGTATGGGTCAGTCAGATGTCCTTATATGGCTTCAAAAAATATATAACAATAAGAAGCATCAGTTATTTCCAGTTTTTTCTTGTTTTTATTGCAGAACTACAATACCCATGACCCATTGGGTCACTGATGGTTCAGGTTATAAAACATTGAAGCTAATTTCAACATTGCATTGAAATGAAAGTTAATTTTATGATGATTCAGTTAACCACAAACAAAACTGGCATAACTACACATGTGTATCCCACTCCTGAATTTGTTGCCTCATAACTTCCAGAAAAATGCATACTTTTTAATGAAATTTTCAACGAATATCACTTAGATGCTGTGGATTCAGAGTATTTAGGGATTTACAGGAAAGAATTTTTTTGAGGGTGTATGGAGAGGAGTTTTAGAAAATTCACATAATCTGATGTTTTTCTTCATAACATTCAGGAAAATGGATATCTTTTAATGAAATTTTATACAAATACCTTTCAAATGGCATAGATTACAATTATAAAGAAATTTGTGGGGAAAATTTTTTCCAAGTGGGGTGAGGAGAGGATTTTTGAAAAATGAAGTTTCAGATCAGGAAGACCAAATAAGTTGGAATTACTGTTTTGATAGGGATTTCCCTCTTTTATTTCAAACCACAGCCTTCAAAATGATGTGGACAGGAAACATCTTTTTATGAAAAGAAGTTTAAAATTTTTTTTACAAC
>NC_069001.1:18214544-18215430 GCF_001194135.2 Octopus bimaculoides | reverse complement strand
AATATTGAGAAAACATCAATACATGTGAGAGTGAAAATGGAGAGTAGTTTGGGATGTGCGAGAAACAACAGCCAAATCTCCCTTGAATTGTACATCTTTTCCTATGAAAATATTTATAATTTTATTTTCCTTTTTACCGAAAAGGCTCCTCCCATGGTTTTTAAGCTTAAAAGAAATTGGCCAAAATCGATCAGGTGTGGGATGTTGAGGAATTTCTAGAATTTTCAAAACTTTTTTTTCACAAAAATTCTTTCCCATAAATCCTTACCTACTCTGAATCCACACTATCTAAGTGGTACTTGTTGAAAATTTCGTTAAAAAGTATCCATTTTTCTGGAAGTTATGAGGCAACAAAGTCAGTGGGATACACATCTGTCATTATTCCAACAAAACTATCCGGTGTTCACAGTAAAGGGCAATAACTCCAGGTTCTGCTGCTTAAATATGTGAAACAAACCCCATAAAAAACTCGTATCTCTGGAATCTGTGGTCCACTTTACGCAAAACTTGTTTTATTGTTTGTATTCACATTTGTATTCTACACTCTCTGAGTGGTTGGCGTTAGGAAGGGCATCCAGCTGTAGAAACTCTGCCAAATTTAGATTGGAGCCTGCTGTTGCCATCTGGTTTCACCAGTCCTCAGTCAAATCGTCCAACCCATGCTAGCATGGAAAGCGGACGTTAAACGACGACGACAATACGTACAGACATATATATATATATATATACCGCCTGACTGGCCTTTGTAGGGTTTTCAAGCGAGATCGTTGCCAGTGCCCCTGGACTGGCTCTTGTGCGGGTGGCACATAAAAGACACCATTTCGAGCGTGGCCGTTTTTGTGCGGATGACACGTAAAAGCACCCACTACACTCTCTGAGTGGTTGG
>NC_069001.1:18198628-18214153 GCF_001194135.2 Octopus bimaculoides | reverse complement strand
ACTTGGGTCGATTCATTCGACAAAAATTTCTTCAGTATGGCCACGGTCTAATGATTGAAGCTGATAAAAGCAGGCATGTACTGTCAGTAATTACTCAGGGCAGGCAGTTGGTGACCTTTATGTAGTAAAACACAAAAAAAAAAAAGCGAAACGCGGACATATGACTGAGTTGAAGGCAGATTTACTTCTGCCGTTATAGCACATAAAGAAAACGGTGTTGTAGGAGTGTACACAGCACGTGTGCTACGCAGTACTATGCACAGCTTAAATACTGAGATTTAAAGGCAGGGGTGAATTATGCCTACCTAATCTACAAAAAAAAAAAAAGAAGATTTTGCATTTTATGCATAGTATTCAGAGTAACCTTCATAATTTTATTGAATTAGGTACACATTTTGCCATAAAAAGAAAATGTTGCTATTGATCTATTTTATTCAAGGTAGGCACTGCCTACCTTGCCTACTTAGGCGACACATCCTTGGAGAAAAGATACATTCAACCAAAGTGTCTGCATATTGTATAAATTGTAGCTAAGTGTTTTGTTTTTTATATCTTTTTTGTATAAATATTTGAAAGAATTCTGGCCATTGCGTATCTCTTCCTCTTTCTGTGAGAAATACACACAATTATTCTCGCATGAAAAACATAGATCTGTGAATCATTCAACAGAACAAAAAATCATGTCAAGAACAAAAAAATAAATAATAAGATTGACACAAAATCAAAAGCAGTTTTTCTTTCTGTTGTGATTTGGATGTGAAACAATGTTTTGTAAGCTATTAATAGTTGTCATTATTATCATCAGTATTGGTAAAACAAATAACATTGAATAAGTTTAGAGTTTTATTCAGTTGCTGGATTTATGGTGTGTTTATGAGAGCAAAATATCTTCCTATATTGCAGTTCATTCACCTTTACCTTTAATAATTTCCACATTGAGATATTTTTTATTTCCCCCCACAAGAGACAGTAAATCACACTTAAAGATCACAATCACAACTGCAGGCTAAGGAATTCCTCTAAAAGTGAGATAAGTATTGTAAGTAATTGGTGCTATCATCATCATCATTTAACATTCTTCTTCCATGCTGGCATGGCAGACAGGCTACAGGGTTGATCCACTGGGATTGCAGTGCCACTGTCATCAACTGCTTCTGCAGTAAGAATAAAGCAGTTTGTTTGACCTATCCACAGGCAGCTACAGCTGGGTTGGTCACTACTGTTGTTTGGTTATTTATCTTGGTTACCCGAAAAAGACATACACAGGTCCACTGAAATGTTCCTGGCTTTCAGGAGTTTGCAAAAGATCTGGTTGGAGGCTCAACCTTCCGAGTTCTTTTACAGGGCTTAGAAAAACTGAAGGACTGCTACAATAACTGTGTGAATCTGAGAGGGGAATATGTTGCATAAAATCATAATTAACTGATCCTCCTATATTTTCTTTTACACAAAGCCAGGTACTTTTCTGCACCCCTCGTATATCTCTGTTTGTGTTTACTAGTGTAAACCAGAGTGTCAAGTTGTGTCTCTGTATGCCAACTCATTACCATGGGACACAGCTGTTCTGGGATGTGTGGCCCATTGCCCCTCCTCTATATTCTACTGTTTTACCCCATTTTTTCTGTTTCTTTTTTATCTTTCTTTTTTTTCTCTGTTTCTGTGTATTTAAATGTTATAATTAAACTGTTTTGTAGTTTCTACTGATAAAAAATAGCTAAGCCAAATATATTTCGAGTATTCTTTAGGTCAGCCAAGTTACTGACCACTAAGGCATCGACTTGATGCCTTAGAAAAAGATATTGACTTGATGAGAAATTAGTTGATTAAGTAATAAAGAATAAATAATCTTTATTTTATTATTTATAATGTACTGTCATAATTCAATAAAGCAAATACCAGAATGAAATAATTACCGGTGTCAATATGATCAACTAAAACTTAGGCAGAAAATTGGCAGAATTGTTAGCATACAAAATACTTTGTGGTATTTTGTCTGTCTTCACATTTTGAATTCAAATTCTGCTGAGGTCAACTTTGCCTTTCACCAAATCAGGGTTGATAAAATAAGTACCAGTTTAACACTAGGGTTGATTTACTTGACTTGACCCCTCCC
Source organism: Octopus bimaculoides (assembly GCF_001194135.2). Lineage (NCBI taxonomy): Eukaryota > Metazoa > Mollusca > Cephalopoda > Octopoda > Octopodidae > Octopus > Octopus bimaculoides. The sequence goes on along the minus strand of NC_069001.1, from coordinate 18,212,040 downwards.
TACTCAAAACTGCTGGCATTATGCCAAAATTTGAAGCCATTGTGATCAACTAAAATCCTTGATGGTGATACTCCAGCATGGTAACAGTCCAGTCACTGAAACCAGTAAAAGAACAAAAAAAAGAAAAGCTAACCTGTTTGTGTATTTATATTTGTCTCTGATACTACCACTTGTCATTCTTCCCTAACATTCCTTAGCAATGCATGATCTCCATGGGATCTAGACACCACAATAGAGACCTACCTTCAATGATAACATATGAATCTTGACTGTTTTAACAGCAAAAATCCATCAGTATTAATAGCTAGAAAACAGCATCACACCACTCCCTTTCCGAATAAAACATTACACAACCAGAGACTTCAGGATCACTTCAGATATTAGGCCTCTCTCTTGATGAAAGCATATCCTTAATATCACTAGTATATAACATCTCAAAGACTGTTCATTCTCTTCCCACTATCAACACTTAGTAATCCTCTACTAAGTTCAGGTGAACCCTACAATAGAACATTGCTCACACACCAGAGGCAGTGCAATAGTTTTACACACAGATATTGTACCATACCCACAGAAAGGTTACTTGCCATAAAAAAGTCACAGACATACTTAGTCTCTCTTTTACCAGATTGTTCACTAGTTTCTCTACCTCTACTATAATGGCCTCTACTTCTCAGAGTTAGCTGATGTTATGTCATCTCCAGTCAGGCACTCTTAACTTTTGTACAACCTTCCAGGTCTCACTTAATTTCTATCTCCAGTCCTTGCTCTCCAGAATGCCATCCCTCTAGAACTCACTCACTTGCTCTCCACTTATGTCTTTCCTGCAGCTCTTTGTTTTTTAGTAGTTTAAGTAGAACGCTAATGGTATCATTTTCACTTCACAAGATGTACAAAGGGTATGGGCACTGCCCCCCCCCACCTGCCCCTTACATCCAGCAAGTAAAAAAAAAACAACACGCGCATAAGAAGTTTCTGTGTATGTATATATCTATGTGTACATATATAAAATATACTCCTACACACATATATATATATATATATATAGTGTGTGTGTGTGTGTGTGTGTGTAAATGCACATATTTATTTCTCTCTCTCTCATATATATATTATGTTTGTTTTTGCATTCAGTTACAATAAAACAATTTTACCTTAATCTGATGGGTTACTCTATACCTTTGCAAATTACAAATTTATTATACTTAGCTTAACTTTGAAGTCACTGTCAACAATATATATATATATATGTGTGTGTGTGTGTGTGTATATATATATATATATATATATATATGGTTGCATACATGAGGCCCACCCACATACACTCACTCACAAATATATTACTAAATGGATACAGAATAAGAATGAGGAATAGTAATGTGTGCATGCATATATACATATATAGACGTACATACACATATATCTAATCTGAGAGTGTCAGTTGTTCACCACGTCCTGTACATCTTGTTGTGTCAGTTTTCCTAAGTACAGCACACAACTGAGTCACACTATCACTTGACCAACAACTTCAACTTTTTGTTTGTAATGTGTATGTATATGTTTGTAATGTGTGTGTATGTACGTATATATATATATATATATATATATATATATATATATATATATGTATGTATGTATGTATGTATATATAAAGTGTGTGTTTATATCAAATGTATTGGTATGTGTTTTTGTGACAGTCAGTGGGCTGTTGTCTCTCTGCTCTCTCTCTGTGTATGCTTGTGGATGGGTTGTTGTGTGTGTTTGTAAATCATTTGTAGGTGGACTATTGCCTACAGTCTGTATATAACATTTTTGTTCACTGTACATGTGTGTGTGTGTGTGTGTGTGTGTAGGTGAATATATCTGAATTAGTGAGTGTGTGTATATGCATTTATATGTGTGGTTATGTATACCCAAGTCAGATATGAATTTGCAAACTCACTTAGTACATATCTGCTGCATAGACACATGTATACATTTCTGTATAATCATGACCTGAAGTAGGTTAAGTGACTCAAGAAATAAAATATAACTATATCAGGCCTTTTTTGTTATTATTATTATTATTATTATTATTATTATTATTATTATTATTATTATTATTATTATTATTATTATTATTAAGGTGGTGAGGTGGCAGAATCGTTAGCATGCAGGACAAAATGCTTAGTGGTATTTTACCTGTTGCTACATTCTAAGTTCAAATTCTGCTAAGGTTGACTTTACCTTTCATCCTTTTCGGGGTTGATAAAATAAGTACCAGTTGAACACTGGCGTCAATGTAATCGACTCATCCCCTCTCTCAAAATTGCTGCCCTTGTGGCAAAATTTGAAACCATTATTATTATTATTATTATTTAAGTTAGTCATATAGTCATAAGTTCAACTAAAGCAGTTTGCAAGCCAATGATTACAAGAAGAATACAAGACTGAAGGAATTTTAGATAACTGAAATTCTGTGAAGAGAGGAAAAGACAGGACAAAATGGTTTGTACCAAAACCTAAAAGAGGTGGATTGTGACACTAAGTGGGACCCAAAATATACTGTTATATATATATATATACAGGGTGTGGTGAATAAATTATCTAAATTACACAAAAAGGAAAATAACACTGACATCTTATTTTAATAGATATATTTACCAAAATTACATGAAAATATCTTTATATACTAAAGAGAAAATTTATTCAATAAAATCGCCATTGGCTTCAACCATGGACTCCAGATGACTTTGGAATCTCCTACAACTCTTCTGGATGGTCTCCTTATTTAAGTTGGTGAATGCTGCCATAATCCTTCCCTTCAGTTCATTTTTGGTGTTACAAGAAATTTCGATAGTCTCTCCCTCAACTGCACCCCACACATAATAATGAAGTGGGTTGCAGTCTGGGGAGTTAGGTGGCCAGATGTTAGGGGAGATGTGGTCACAGAAATTGTCTGACAACCATGACTGGGTTCTCCTGCTTGTGTGGCATGGTGCAGAGTCCTGTTGCCAGACATAAGGTCGTTCAGCCGACACCCTCTTGACCCAGGGCAGCACTACCTCCTCCAGGGACTTGATGTAGGCCTCTGTGTTGAGTCAGAGGCTGTGCAGGAAGATGAATGGTGACATAATGTCACCATCACTAGTGATCCCTCCAAACACCATAATGTTGACTGGATGTTTGATTTTTATTACTCTTGATATATGTCCTCAGATTGCACTGTCCTCTAATTGACATCCAGACACTCTGAAATGTTTGTATTGGAGCTTCTGGCACAAATGCCAAGTCGTACAGCATGGTGTTTCCAAACTTCTGGCAGAGTGAATTGCATCATGGTGCTGTTTTTCTCACAAATGGTGTCCAACTGACCCTACTATACTGTGTTGTCAACAAAATCAAAGACAAATAAACAATGTGCATGCGCAAAATTAAAAGTATAAAAAGGTGACAAATTATCCATCGCACTCTGTATACACAAGGTGGTATCCCAAAGGTTCCTGATCTAGTTATGTTTAATAAAAAATAACTTATTTATGTAAGTTTTAATATCATCTCTTTTGAAATAGCCACCTTGCTCAACAATACACCAGTTCCAACATCCCTGTCACTTTTGGAATCTGGCATGGAAGTCAATTTCTGTAAGCAAAACAAGGACCTCCTGAATTTGTTCTTGATTTCAACAATGGTGTTAAAACAGTGACCTTTGAGCTGCATTTTCATCTTGGGGAAAAGATGGAAGTCCGCAGGTGTTAAATCTGGCAAATAGGATGGGTGCGGAAGTAATACCATGTTTTTGGCAAGAAACTCACAAATGAGGAGAGCTTGATGACAGGGTGCATTGTCGTTGTGAAGAATCCAATGCTTTGTGCACCACAGATCTGGTCGCTCTTGCCAAATGTCTTCCCTCAGATACTTTGGAACATCAGAGTAGAACTCTCAATTGATGGTCTGGCCTTAGGGAGACAAATTCTCAATGCACAATACATTTCCAAGGGTGACACCCATGGCAGGCCTTCTAGGTCGCTCATCATCTTCCAGAGATGTTCTTGCGCATTTGAAGCACTTGTACTACTAAAAACATTGAGTACAACCCATTGCCTCATTGCTGAAGAATGCTCAATATCTCTGTAGGAGACTTCCCAAGTTTAATGCAAAATTGGCTCTTTCTGTCCATGACAAAAGCGCAGACTACAGCATACACATGATCACAAAAACACAAATTTCACAAATTGTGAAGTAAATACAGTGACGTCACTCAGCACACTGCCTCATAAAGATCACTGCTAGCTCTCGGTGCACACGCAGCTGTGTACTGTTGGCATGCTACAGAACTAGTCCGAGAACTTTTTGATACCACCTCGTGTATGTATATATATATAGAGAGAGAGAGAGCAATAATAAATCTCTGAACGAGGTATAAACAGTAGCTGCACGACAACATGAAGTATATTTGCCACTTAAATGTGGCTAACACTTAGCGGTTAGCCACATTTAAGTGACAAATATACTTCATGTTATATATATATATTAAAACAAAAAGTTAAATTCTGGTTATAGAGTGACCAATGGTTTTGTATCCACAAAAGCTACAGTCATGTGGGCAGCTCATCAGACTCTATACAAAGACAAATTTAATTTTTCACCTCGTGGACATGAGGAAACGCTAGGATAACAAGGTCCAATGTTTGACCTATAAAAACGTTATAATGAAAATCTTTACGGTCTCATATTAGCCTAATCAGCAAACGGAGAGATCCACTTATCTAGTAGGTAGCGCTTGAAATGAACAGCTTTTGAGAAAATTTCTTTACAATTATTTAAAGTGCCAAGCTTAGCTTAGTCTTTGAGAATTTTGGTTCTCTCTGCGATACAGATTTTGCAATGGCCGCTCACATTAATATATGGGCCTGGATGATCTAAGATCTTCCACCTGATAGCATACGGGCTCCCTTTGATGTTTGAGGTGCCACACATGGCTGGCCAGGAATGTGACAAAATGTCTTTCTGGGATTCTGAAAGATGATTGGTGGTTGCAGAAGCATTGTTTGAAAGATGTGCTGGCTGATCCAATATATTTACAAGCTTGGGAGGTGGCTATATTCACACTCCTTATGTATCTCTGATAGGCTCTGGGCCTGAGGATATTGGTATTACCAGTGTTGATCTTGTTGTTATGGCGCAGTGACCTAGCGGTGCTGGTACATCTGCTATCTCCGCATTTGTTATCACTGTGGTTTTCATTTCTGGTCATATGGTGGCGTTGATGCTGCCGGCAGTAGTGTGGGTGCGGCAGGTGGTAACATGGGGCAGGCCCGGTCACTCCATCGGTGTCAATGATAATATTTTGATCATCATCTGTGGTGGTTATTGTTTTTATTAATATTTAGCTGAAGTAACCTCTACTAAATATTAATACAAATATACATATACTCATATTTTGAGTCTTATGTTTCCTGTTTTCATCAATATACACACATGTGTGTGTGTGTGTGTGTGTGTGTGTGTGTGTGTGTGTGTGTGTGTGTGTGTGTGTGTGTGTGTGTGTGTGTGTGTGCAGGCGTGGCTGTGTGGAAAGAAGCTTGCTTCCCAACCACATAGTTCTGAGTTTAATCCCCATGTTCCAGTGTCCTCTACTACAACCTTAAGCCAACCAAGGTGGATTAGGTAGTTGGAAACTGAAAGAAGCTCTTATCTTTGTATGTGTGTGTGTCTTTGTTTGTCCAAGCCACCACTGCTTAACAACTAGTGTTGGTGTGTTTTACTCTCCCATAACTTAACAGTTCAGCAAAGGAGACCAAGAGAATAAGTACCAGGCTTTAAAAACACACCAGCACCAGTTTTCATGTAGTGATGGAGGGACAACAAACACAAAGACACACACAGGTGTATGAATATGTATATACATATATATGCTTTTGTTTCTGTCTACCAAATCCATTCACAAGGCTTTGGTTGACCTGTAGCTATAGCAGAAGACACTTGCCCAACATCCTTGCAGTTAAGAAGTTGAGTGAGTGAATGGGTGTTGTCTGCTGTAGTGGAAGGTTTTATCAGGCCCTCATTAAAATGTCAACAGTCTTTTTAAACATGAGAGAAGAGGAGAGAGGGAAAGATTGTGTGTGTGTGTGTGTGTGTGTGTGTGTGTGTGTGTGTGTGTGTGTGTGTGTGTGTGTGCACATGTGCACTTTAGAACTATCTGCAAATATTTTAAAGTTTGTGTTTGCACAAGCATTTGGTGCACATAGTTTTTTGTTACAAGAACAAATAAAAAAAAAATTATGCAACAAGCATGATTTCAGGCTGCATGGTTGAAAAAGCTCACTTTGCAACCATGTGGTTTCAGGTTCAGTTTCACTGCATGGCACCTTGTGTCCTGGGCTGACTATTGTGTTGAGAGTGAATTTGGTAGATGGAAACTGTGTGGAAGCCTGTCATTTGTTTGACAGAATCAATGTGAAACTGTGTGTAACATGGTTCTATCTTTTGAATTAGGGTACAATCCACCCAGGGCACTTCTAAACAGTTTCTGTCTACTCCACTTTAGTCACAAAGTATGGATTGACCTCGAGACTTCATTTTTATGAAGTGGGATTTTTGCTCTTTGACCTTTAGTTTTGGAGCTCTGAGGAAGCATTAAGGTGATACACAAGCACTCAGCTATGAGTGCATTGCAAATTATAGCAGAAACCGCTATAAGCTAATGAATTTTGTTACATAATTTCTTGTTTCCTTGTCATTTATTTAATTTCATTAAGCGTAAAGCGTACGTAGAAACTCCATAAGATGCATCCAGTATAAGCCTTGGACACATAAAAAATGCAGCAATATCAGAGGAAGGTTAACAGGGAAACTAGCTTTTGTATATGAAAGATGAACAAGTACAATAAATGCTGAAAATGTGCTGAGAATAGACTCCATCAACTGCCAGGGGGACATTAGAAGTAGTAGCTTCCATTATCTAGGTGATCAAGTTAGTAGTGGAGTGGGGTGCTCCGAGAGCATAGCGGTGAGAATAAGATTAGGCTGGGCGAAGTTCAGAGAGCTCCTACCTCTGCTGGCAACAAAGGGCCTCTCTCTGAGTGAAAGGCAGATTGTATGATGCCTGTGTGCAAGCAGCCATACCACATGGTAGTGAAATATGGTCTTATGACAGCTAAGGACATGTGTAAGCTTGAAAGAAATGAAGCCAGTATGCTTTGCTGGATGTACAATGCCAATGTGCATGTTCGACAGAGTGTAAACGTCTTGAGAGAAAAGTTATGCATAAGCAGCATCAGATATGGTGTGCAAGAGAGACAACTGCACTGGTATGGTCAATTGATGCGTATGGATGAGGACAGCTGTGTAAAGAAGTGCCAATCTCTAACTGTGGAGGGAACCTGTGGTAGAGGTAGACCCAGGAAGACATGGGATGAGGCGGTGAAGCATGATCTTCAAACTTTGGGCCTCACAGAGGCAATGATTAGTGACCAAGACCTTTGGTGATATGCTGTGCTTGAGAAGACACGTCAAACCAAGTGAAATCATAGTCATGGCTGATGTTGGAGTTATGTAACCGGCACACATGCTGGTGGCACATAAAGAGCACCTTTGGAGCATTGGACCTCTCAGAGACAAAGTGGCTGAGTTCCTTTCAAGCATTGAGCCTTGCAGGCATAAAGTGGCTGAGTTCCTTTTCAGTGTTGGACCTCAGGGAGGCAAAGTAGCCATGTTCCTTTCAAGTGTTGGGCCTCACTGAGACAAAGTGACAGAGTTCCTTTCAAGCATTGGGCCTCACGGAGGCAAAGTTGCCGAATCCCTTTTGAGCATTGAGCCTAATGGAGGTAAAGTGGCTGAATTCCTTTCAGGCATTAAACCTCATGGAGGCAAAGTGGCTGAGTTCCTTCAAGTGTTGGGCCTCACGGAAGCAAAGTGGCTGAGTTCCTTTCGAGTGTTGGGCCTCACAGAGGCAATGGCCAAGACCTTTGGCATTATGTCATGCTTGAGAAGAAGACCCATCAAACTGAGCAAAATCACAGCCATGGCAGATACGGTGTCATGCAAATGGCACCCGTGCCGGTGGCACACAAAAGCACCCATCACACTCTCAGAGTGGTTGGCATTAGGAAGGACATCCAGCTGTAGAAAACCATGCCAAATCAGACTGGAGTCTGGTACAGCTTACCAGCCCTGATCAAACTGTTCAACCCATGCCAGTATGGACAACGGACGTTAAAGGATGATGATGATGATGATGCATTATATAAATTCATCTACATTTATATAACGTGTGGGCATATGTGTCCATGCGTGTAAATTAGTTTTGATCAGGATTTCCAAGTTTTTCCTAGCATCAAGTTTCACCTAAAAATTCCTTAAAAACAAGTCCCCAAAATCAAAACACACGTACATGTGGGTGCATGCACACACACACACACACACACACACACACACACATATCTTTTTGAGTGATGATGATGATGGGGGTTTAAGGATTTAGAACATTGCAGGAAAAGTCTGTAGAGAAGAGGTTAGATGTGAACCGTTCATGTGTTTAGAGTAATAATAACTATGAACGACTTTAATTATAGCTTGCCAAGAGAGGTGGAGAGGAAGTGTGTGTGTGTGTGTGTGACTATGCATTTGTATGTGTATTGGTGAGTATGTGACTATGTGTATTGGTATGTGTCTGCATTGGTGTGTATGTATGTATGTGTGTGTGCGTGTGTAACTGCATGTGTATGTGTGTGTGTATGTATTGTTATGAGTATTATTGTGTGCCTGTACATTTGTATGCGACTGAATATGTGCGTGTGACAATTTATACTTATATAAGTGTATTGTGGTGGCAGACATGTAATAATGTCTCTAAAATGATAATGGTTTAGTGTGCTTGAATGGTTGGTTGGTTGGTTCATTGGTTGGCCAGCTGGTTGTTTGTTTGGCTGGCTGGCTGGCTGGATGGCCTATCAGTGATGAAATGTTATTGTAGTTAAGATGATTTCAGTTGATGATACATTGATAGAGCCAGGCTTAACAGTAATTACCAAAGCCACTGATTATAGGGATTTAAAGATCCATAACAAGTTGCTACTGCTGCTGCAACTATTACTACAACTACTGCTGTCTGAACACCCAATTATTTTGTGTCCATTTGTGATTTTGGAAAGAAGACTAATGTGTGTGTCCATGTATCTGTGTGTTCCATCATTGTTGTGGTTTATTAACTGAAAACAAACAGTAACCAATGGTGTTAAATGACAATTGTTACCAACAAAGTCACGTGTCTTCATGGTTAGGGTGTTGGCTGTTCAATCATAAGGTTGTGGATTTGATTCTTGGACTCGGTGATGCACTATTGACCTTGAGCAGAGCACTTAGTTTCACATTGTTCTTGTCTACTCAGCTGAAATGAGTACCAACCAGGCACTGCTCTCCCCTTCTAGCTGTCACATCCTTGATGCTCTGAGTTCAAAAGTGAAAAGACTAAGAGGATATCTATGTCTACATGTCAATACACAAGTACCTAAAACAATGAACAAAAGTATGGTATAAGCTGCCAGGTTGTATACATGCTTGGCAGTGACTGATAATTAAGAAAGGGATAGAAGGAAAATATTTAATTTGTAAAGAATAAAAAGTTTTGAATGGTACAACAATGCACTATAATACAAAAAATGGACTATATACTTGTTGTAATTTAGTTATCTAAGAAAGGGATAGAAGGAAAATATTATACATTAAATGTAAACAATAATAATAATAGTAATATTTTCGAATTTTGGTACAAGGCCAGCAATTTTGGGGAAGGGGATAAATTGATTACATTGACCGCCCAGTACTCTTCTTGGTGTTCATCATCTGGACCAATTGTAAAACACCAAGATACTTGTAACCCTTTCTGTTCACTTCGCTTATGCACTCTTCATCTGGAAGTTGCACTCCACTGCTGTCTACTTTTCACCCTCTCTTCACTTGAATAACGGCCCATTTATTAAGACCAAATGCTATCTGAATGTCATAAGAGAAAATTTGTATGGTCTGAATAAGGGAGTGAAGTTGACCTCTAGCAGCTCTGTAAAGCTCCAAATCATAGTTAGTTGGTCTCCTGCTTTTCTGCAGTTTATAACCCCAGTGCTCAGCTGGTACTTATTTTATTGACCCTGTAAGGATGAAAAGACAAAGTTGACCTCAACAGAATTTGAACTCAGAACGTAAAGACAGATGAAATGCCACTAAGCATGCTAATGAGTCAACAATATTTGTATGAATGTGTGTGTGTGCATGCGTGTATGTATGTGTGTGTGTGTGTGAGCTGGCAGATTTATTAGAGCATTGAATCAAATGCCTTGGTGGTATTTGTTCTGGTTTTCTGTGCTCTGAGTTCAAATCCTGCCTCGATCAACTTAGTTTTTCTCCCATTCAAGGTTGATCAATTAAATATCAGTTCAGTGTGGTGGATCAGCAGAATGTTCGAGCATCTGAGAAGATGCATTCTGGTATATCTGTGTTAGTTCTGTATGTTCCGAGTTCAAATATTGCTTTTGATAACCATGAAAATGAATCCTCTGGGACCTAGCAAAAACAATGACAACAGGCTTAAGGACTCCTTAAACCTAACATTTAAACCAGTCATATCCAACCAAATATTCTGTTTTATGTTAAAACTGATCATATTCAGCCTCTCACACAAGTCCTACAATGTCATTCTAAAAATAAACACTCACGTTGTCGAAGTCTTAAAGTTATGAGATAATGTATGATTAATTCAAATAATTCAATAAATAACTAAATCATGTTTACATATGTGTAATTTGAAGATAAAGATGGTTGTTGATAATGAGAAATAAGCTTTACATTTGACAGTAAGCTGAATGCTTAAAACTTGCACTCCATTGGTTGAGATGATGAGCATTCCAGTTGATCTGATCAACAGAACAGCCTGCTCATGAAATTAATGTACAAGACCATTTGTCAGTTGTTTTCAACTTGATAAATGGTGAAAAAAAAATTATTATTTCAATCAAGAAATCTTGGGTAACAAGATTTGTGGGTCTTTTATCATAACATTATCTTTACTCTCATACATGTATGTATGTGTGTGTGTGTGTATATATATAAATATATATATATATACACTCTTTTACTCTTTTACTTGTTTCAGTCATTCGACTGTGGCCATGCTGGAGCACCGCCTTTAGTGGAACAAATTGACCCTAGTACTTATTCTATCAGTTTTTTTTTGCTGAACTGCTAAATTATGGGGACGTAAGCACACCAGCATCGGTTGTCAAGCGATGTTGGGGGGACAAACACAGACACAGAAACATACACACACACACACACACACACACACACACACACATATATATACGATGGGCTTCTTTCAGTTTCTGTCTACCAAATCCACTCACAAGGCTTTGGTCAGCCCGAGGCTATAGTAGAAGACACTTGCCCAAGGTGCCATGCAGTGAGACTGAACCTGAAACTATGTGGTTCATAAGCAAGTTACTTACCACACAGCCACTCCTATGCCTACTTATATATAATGTAGAAATAAGAATCAAAGTTTGACAAATCAAGTTCACATATACATTTGTATTTATTGAGCCCTAGACCCAACATGCATGAATTTCTCTAAAAGTATATTTAATACATCAAACATATTAAAGATATATGCTCCAGCATGACTACAGCCGCATGGCTGAAATGAGTAAAAGAGTAAAAGATATATAAAAATATGTAGAGTAATGAATACATTAAAAATATATTGAAAAATATAAATACATATATAGGTTGACTTACAGATTATAAAACAAAATCATAAAAAGAGTTAAGAGTCATCATCATCATCATCATCATCGTTTAACGTCCGCTTTCCATGCTAGCATAGGTTGGACGATTTGACTGAGGACTGGTGAACCAGATGGCTACACCAGACTCCAATCTGATTTGGCAGAGTTTCTACAGCTGGATGCCCTTCCTAACGCCAACCACTCCGAGAGTGTAGTGGGTGCTTTTACGTGCCACCAGCACGGAGGCCAGTCAGAAAGTACTGGCAATGGCCACACTCAAATTGGTGTATTTTACATGCCACCTGCACAGGAGCCAGTCCAGCAGTACTGGCAATGATCTCACTCGAATGTCTTTTCATGTGCCAGGAAGGCGACGTTGGTAACGATCATGCTCAAATGGTGCTATTTACATGCCACCAGCATGGAAGCCAGACAGCTGGTGCTCTGGCACCGATCATGCTCGGACGGTGCTCTTAGCGCTCCACTGGTACAGGTGCCATCACGATATCGCTTTCGCTTGCCCCAACAGGTCTTCGCAAGCTAAGTTTAGTGTTCAATGAAGAGACATTGGCATGGGTGCCAGTCTACAAATTTAGTTCGATTTCGATTTCACTTGCCTCAACAGGTCTTCGCAAGCGGAGTTTAGGGTCCAATGAAGGAATGTTACGCGTAAGTGGGCTGACTACATCCCTGGCAGAGGCCTTGGATTTTGGTCTCACTTGGCTTGCCGAGTCTTCTCACGCACAGATGATAAAAAGTTTGTGTGTTAATAATCCAGTTAATAATCTTACGACTGTTTCTGGGGGTCCAGTTGTCCAGTCATATAAAAGATATTTACATCCATTATTGGACACCAGCTCTTTCATCAGGGAAAATTTACTGTGTTTTTCTAATGGGAATTACCCACTGATTGTTTTTATAGAACTATATGCAAAAGACCAGGGAGTGGAAGTGTTTTTGAGTAGTTGGAGAAGGAGATACAATGCATAAGATAAGGCTACTGATGGCTTTCTAGGTACAGAGTAAGAGGGAGGGGAGTGTTGTTTCATTTTTCAGAAAAAATTTCAATGGGTGTGGAATGTGGTTCCCAACTCTATCCAGAATCATAACGCATAAATGTTGAGTAACACCTATGTTTGCAAGAGTAGATGCATTGGAAAATTTATTTATCTAAGCCATGTGAGTGGGGTACTTTTTATATAAAAAGAAACCTCATAATGCTTATTTCTAGCATGTATATGTATATATATATGTATGTATATATGTATGTGTGCACAGTCTGTGACAGACCATGTCTGTCTTTGGCTGGCCTCAAATCTCACCTGTGAACCCATGGAAAACAAACTTCAACCAGCTATTCTGATTTATGTCTGTGCACACGTTTGAATGTGGTGTGTGCCAGAGAGTTTGCAAATCCAATGGGGGTCTTAAAAGACATGTTAGGATCCACAATGTGCAGAACTTACCTGCAGGTATTAGTAGTACAAATCAGAGGTGCAATCTGTGTGGGTGTTTTTTCAAAACATTGTCTGGTTTAAAAAGCCACATCAGACGCCATGAAAGGGCTAAGGTGTAGGTGCAGGAGGTGGTCAAACTCTGTGTAAGGAGTAGACAACCACTTATGTGTATATATGTATGTGTATATATGTATGTATA
>NC_069001.1:18187818-18198118 GCF_001194135.2 Octopus bimaculoides | reverse complement strand
TATATATATATATATATATATATATATGTGTGTGTGTGTGTGCGTGTGTGTGTGTTTATGCATATACTACACACATACACAGATATGCACACAGCGGTGTAGTTGCGCTGGAATATTCTCCGTATTATGATATGAAATGTCTTCTACAAGTTGACGTAAGCACTTAATCTCCTGAAAGCACATATTTCTCCCTCATCTGTCTCTCTCTTTCTCTATCTCTCTCTTTCTCTCTCTCTCTCTCTCTCTCTCTCTCTCGCTATCTATCTATCTATCCTATCTATCTATCTCTGAACTAAAACTTTTATCATTTGATACTGACAAAGTGGATAAGATATACAACTTAATGATTTCTAAATGATATATCATCATCATCACTATCATTGTAGTCGTCATCATCATCATCATCGTATCTTTACCACCATCCGTACTATCACCATTCTCATTATCATCACTATACCTCATTGTCACTATCATCATCATAAGCATCATCACTATCTCCATCATCGTTACTATCGTCATCACTATAATCATCATCAATCTCATCAAAGTCAGTACCTTCACCATCACCATCATTATCCCCACAGTTATCTTGTTCACCACCACTATCATCATATCACCACTACAACAACTGCCACCACCACCACCATCATCAAATTTCTCATCACCCACAACCATCATCGTCTTCAAATTACATATAATGTTTTTTTATGTAAATTTAAACATGATTTTTTTCTTGAATTTCGAAATATTTTTCTCGTTCTAAAGAAAACTACAAAGCTATTCCTAATGATAATTCATCTCATTTTTCATATTTAACTCACCCCTCTAATATGCTCTAGTTATGTTTTCAATTACTATTTAAGGGTTTCATCTTAGGTTGTTTGTTTTTTCTATTATAATTCCATTTTTGTTTTATCGTTTGCTTTCTTATTTTTTATACTCTGAAATAAACAATTTTTGATGATATTAGAAGGAAAAAAAAAATTTTTTTAAACTGTTGTCTCACCTTTTCACTGTCCTAATAACTCAACTGATTTAATTTGTTTATTGTGAGTGTTTTATTTGTGTCTGTGTATATTTGTGTGTGTGTATATATTTATGTATGTATCTATGTATATATATATATATTGTGATATGTGTGTATGTATATGTATGTTTTTTATGTGTGTGTAAGCATCTTTTGCTGTATGTATGTAATTTAAAAGTTTGCCTTTTGACATGATTTCAGTTCAGTTCTACATGGTGGTACTTTGAGAAACAGTTTTGTACTATAGCCCTGGGCCAATCAAAGCCTTGTGAATGGATCTGATAGACAGAAACTTAATGAAACTTATCATAGGCACCTGTATGTGTGCATGTGCCTATTACCTTGTCTTGACATCGCACAACTATAGGTATAGGATCTTGGCTGGCTGCTATCAGTTTGTTCTGGTCGCTGTTGCGATGTCAGGGGTTCTAGGACCTTGCACTACTGATTTCCTCTGCAAAATAAGGATAGTGGTTGTTCGTTGGAGAAATGAGCTCCATGAGCTGGAGTAGCTACTGCAGCTAGTGTCGCTGGTCATTCTCCATGGCAATGCCATCGCAGTCTTTACTACAAGCGTGGATGAGCATTCCATGTGTTCTGGGGTTTGTGGCCCATTGCCCCTCCCCTGTGTCTTCTGCTGCTGTGTCCCCACCTTTTTTTTCCATCTTTTTAACCCTTTAGCATTCAGATTATTCTGTCAACTGTAGTACTTTTTCATTTACATTGTTTTTAAATTAATCATTCTTTATCTCGTAGCTTTGAAATGTTGATGATATAATTGTATATTTTTAGACTGGCATTGAAGGGTAGGTGTGATAGGCTGCATCTGGATGGTTAGAACATAAAACAGGTAGCCTATTTGGGCCAGTTCACAGCATTTGTAAAACAAGTATCATCATCGTAGAAGCAGTGGCTTTCATTTTCAATCTGCCATAAAAACATGTCTGATCATAAGGAAGTATTACCTTGCATGGAAACAAGTAAGGGTTGGCACCTAACCATAGAAAATCTGCCTCGACAAGTTCCGTTTGACTCATGTAAGCATGAAAATTTATCGTCATTCTAATCATCATTTACCATACATATTCCATACTGGCATGGGTTGGATGGTTTGAGAGGATCTGACAAGCCAGAGGACGGTGCTAAGTTGCAGATGTCTAATTTGGCATGAATGCTTCTTCCTAATGCCAACCACTTTACAGGGTTTGTGTGTGTGATACATACATACAAACTCATATGTACACATATATGCATATACACGCACACACAGGTATATCTACCCAGATACATAAGTGCAGTTATGGTTATGCAATAAACAAGATGGTTTTGCAACCAAGTGGTTTCGGTTTCGTTTCCACAATTCCTTTGACAAGTTTCTATCATAGCGTCATGTTAATCAAAGACTTGTACCAGAGCTAAACTGAATGGTAGATTAATCCTCAACCTCCAAAGAACAGGAATGGTCCTTCCAATAGGTTTCCATACATTTCATTTACCAAATTTCTTTCACAAGACTTTGGTTGACCTGAGCTTATAGTAGAAGACATTTGTCCAAAGTGGTGCACGGTGGGATTGAACCAGAAACCATATTATTGCAAAGATAACTTGCTAACTGCACAACCATACTTGCACTTGTGTGTCAGTGTATATATACATATGTTTGTGTGTTTATGTGTGCATTTATATATGTTTAGGCATTAGTCTATATGATGCAGTTTGTAGATAAATTTCTGTTTAACGCTTGGTTGTAAAAACAGTTATTCTTTGTGTGACAGCATTTGTGTTTGTAGGTGTGTGTATGTATATACATACATGTGTTGTCATATATGTGTGTGTGTATATATATATATATATATATATATATATATGCACATGTGTATGTGTATATTATATGCATTCATACATATGTAGATATATATAAATGCATATGGAGAGACACACACATACATATACACACACCCAGCTTAATACAAAGCAACTTAACTAAATAACAAACTAAAACAACATAAACTATATAAGAAACTAATAAAAATTAAATAAAATCACCTAATTAACTACTAATCTGTTTCACAACTAATTAACCTTGACTGAAACCTAAACTTAAAATTCATAAATAAATATTTCATTTCTGAAGTGCCTCTTTTTCTTTACTATCCTTCTACCTCTTAACTCCCGTAAAACTATCCCCAACTCCCTCTTAACTCCCCATCTCAACTCCCTCCTCCTCTTTCTTCTCTCTCTCTCTCATCATTTTTCACTCCATTAATTTAAAAATTTTTTCTCTTCACTCTATATTTTTTTTTACTTTTCCCTATTTTTTTGAAAAGAAGTTTTTCTTTTTTTACTTTTTTATTAATATTTTTATTTTTCATTTTTACTAATTTCTTTTACTTTGTCTATATAATATTTTCTAGATTTAAAAAATAAATATATTTTCTTTCATTTTTTTTCTAATTCAAAAAAAAAAAAATTTTCTTATTTTTAAATGTCTTTGCTTCTGTATTTTCCATATATTATTATTTTTTTACTTTCTTATTTTTTGTTGTTAATGAGATCGGATCAATTCAGTAACTAAATCCATCATTATAGTCTTTTTTTTATTTGTTGTTGTTGTTATTATTATTAATGATTTTTTATTTTTAATATGCTCTCTCCCAGCCTCTCTTCCCCCATCCTCCATCTGAAAGACCTCATTTTCATGATATTAGTCTATATGATGCAGTTAGATTAGTTTCTATTTAACACTTGGTAGTAAAAGTGGTTACTCCTTGTGAGGCATCATCTGATAGTTTTCTTAGTATTGGATCTGTAATACATCATATACGCATACATATAGCTAGTTACACCACAAATCAAAAAAAAAAAAAACCAAGCTAACCAAAGCTTGGAGAAAAATAATACAAAAACAAAGAAAAAATATATTTTGTTAGAATGACATCAGAATGGAATATTTTATACCATGACAACTATAATTATAGCTACAGCAGTTACAATGATTGGCGCTGCTTCTACACCCAGTATGGATATTACTGGGAAGAGGTAATGTTGAGTGTGACATTATTATCAACACTGTGTGTGTGTGTGTGTGTGTGTGTGTGTGTGTGTGTGTAAGAGTGTCATATACTTATTTTGTCTCTGTTCTGTCATTTAAAATTGCATGTATCTTTGTGTGTATATATATATGTACGTATGTATGTATATGCGTGTGTTTGTGTACTAGTATATATATATCAACTTTAAATAGAGCTCAAAATTGATCCGTTGGAAATACTTTATTACAACAACAATAACAATAATAATAACAAATAAATAGACGATGATTACATATATGTAGTTTCTTCTAACAGAAATATATATATATATATATATATATATATATGTCTGTGTGTGTGTCTGTGTAGGAGTAGGATTATGCATGTATGTGCATTTGTATGTAACTTTCTGTTTGTACATGTGTTTGTGTGTATGAATGTATATGTATGTATGTATATATATGTGTATGTTTGTACCAGTACATTTATATATAGATACATACTTATGTGTATTTATGTGTAATGGCTTGTGGACAAGTGGTTAGGATGTTTGATTCATGATTGTGAGGTTGCAGGTTCAGTTACTGGACCAAGTAGCATGAACCTTGGATAGATAGAACCTTGGATAAGACCTTTTATTTTACATTGATCCATTCCATTCACCTGAAATTAAGTTGTCTGCTGCAGAATGACACCTCACAAACTCTTAACCCCAAATCTTAGAAATGTATGATGTTAGTGACCCTTGAAGGCTATACATTGGATGATGATGTTGATGATTGTGTGTGTCTGTGTGTGTGCATGTGTGTCAGCAGATGTGTGTTTGTGGAGGCAGGGTCAATGGTTGTTGTTTAACACCAGGTCAAATCTGATCAAGCAAGCCTATGATCAAAGGCATTCCAACCATGACAATCCAGTCTTTTTCCTTCTCTGCAGGAGAACCCAATCACCACATTACCGAACATTTCTTTTTTTTTTTTTCTTTAAGATGAGGAAGATTTAACTGCTATTTCTAGTAGTGTGAGCTACCATGTTGAACTACCTCATTAGCTCAGTGCTTACGAGAGAGAGA
Source organism: Octopus bimaculoides (assembly GCF_001194135.2). Classification (NCBI taxonomy): domain Eukaryota; kingdom Metazoa; phylum Mollusca; class Cephalopoda; order Octopoda; family Octopodidae; genus Octopus; species Octopus bimaculoides. The sequence goes on along the minus strand of NC_069001.1, from coordinate 18,192,987 downwards.
GAGAGAGAGAGAGAGAGAGAGAGAGAGAGAGAGAGAGGTAAACTGGGACAATGTTTGTACTTTTACCTTTTGTCATCAGTAGAATATAGATATGTACTTAATAGGTTTTCTGTTATAGACACATATAGGTGTATGCATGTACATATATAAACACATGCATATATACTTAGAAGAAACTACATATATGTAATCATCTGTCCCTGCAAGCATCTGCACATACATTTACACATAGTTATGTACATGCAATCACATGTTCCTGCACTTCAAGCACATGATACACACACATACAAAAGAAAACTGCTCATGCAATTATGTATGTTTCACCTGCATATGCTTGTAAATACGTGCATATACACACATACAATTGTACACTATAGCACATAGACACACAGATGTACACTACAATTCAAAGACATACACACTAACCACCTGCTTATTGCATTTGTGAGTGACAACACTATAGCATTATAACTTCTGTGATGTGTAATGTCAGTATATAAGTAGGTATGTGATTAAACAGGAAAAAAAGAAAATCAATTGTTTGTACAACTGTCTGTGAGTGTGCGTGTTTTATCGTTTATCTTTTACTTGTTTCAGTCATTGGACTACAACCATGTTGGGACAACTTGAAAGTAGTTGAACAAACTGAACCCAGTACTTATTTTTTAAAGTCTGGTACTTATTCTGTCAGTCGTATTTGCCAAACCACTAAGTTATGTGGACCTGTTGTCAAGCAGTTGGTAGATGACAAACACATACACACATATATATAGATGGATTTCTTACATGGTTGTGTGGTAAGAAACTTGCTTCCCAACCACATGATTCCAGTTTCAGTTCCACTGCATGGCACCTTGGGGAAGTGTCTTGTGCTATAAGTTCAAGCTGACCAAAGCTTGTGAGTGAATTTGGTAGACAGAAACTGAAAGAAGCCCATCGTGTATATGTGTATATACATATGTGTGTGTGTGTGTGTGTGTGTGTGTGCGTGCCTGTCTGTCTGTCTGTTTGTCCCCCTACCACTGGTAGAGTAAGCACCTGGCTTAAAAAAAAATAAGTAGTAGGGTTGATACATTCAGTTAAAAATTCTCCACAAGGTGATGTAATCTAATGATTGAAACAAGTTAAAGATGAAGTATATATAAATGCATAAAGCCCTTTCTCGAGTCATATAGACTTGTAAGGCTAGTTCCAGATTTTGTGGTGTGTATATATGATCCCAGTGGATGGGGTAATATATACACTGTTTGACAGTGGACTGGAGTAAAGTGAAATGAAGTGTTTTGCTCAAGAACACAATGCATTGCCCAGTCCAGGAATTGAAACCACAATCTTTTGATCATGAGTCTAACACCCTAATCACTAAGCTATGTACCTCCATATATACACACACACAAACACAGATATTTTTTACATGTTTTAGTCAATTGAATGAAAAACCTTGAAGGATTTTTAGTTGAACAAATTAACTGCAGGATTTTTTTTTTTTTAAGCCTAGTACTTATTCTATCAGTCTCTTATGCTGAACCACTAAGCTATGGGGATGTAAACACACCAGCATTGGTTGTCAGGTGGTGGTGGGGTACAAACACACACACACTCAGAGATAAATATATGATGGCCTTCTTTCAGTTTCCATCTACTAAATCCACTCACAAGGCTTTAGTCAGCCCAAAGCTATAGTAGTAGACACTTGCCCAAGGTGCCATACAGTGGGACTGAATCTTGAACCATGTAGTTGCAAAGCACAGACAGATAGGCTTTCGCATAGTTTCTGTCTACCAGATTTATCACAAGGCATTGGTCAGCCTGGGGCTATATTGGAAGACACTTGCCAAAGGTGCTGCACAATGTGATTTATTTACATTTGGCAAAACAGAATAAAAGAAGCAGAGGGGTTTGTAGACATAGTAATTCTTGTTACTATTCTTTTACCTTTACCATAGCAACCAGACCCCTTCGCCTTTAATATGGCAATCAGATCCCCTTTCTAAGTCATAGGACTATGCCAATTTCCTCTCTCCTCTCCTATCTCCCTGTTGACCTTGGAATGGCAGGCTGCTTGGCTGGCTGGCTGCTTAATGATTTAGTGATTGTGGATGACATTAGCATAACAGAGATTATCTCACCTGTTCTGGCAGGATTTATTATTCCTTGATGAAGAAAATAGAAGGGAAAGAATCAGGTTGTATTAGGAGTAGTGGTGGTGGTCATAATGGTAGTAATTGTAATGACAGTGGTGGTTGTGGTGATGATGGTGGTTGGTGGATTAATAGAGATCAAATATTTGTAAGTCTACTCTATTTAGCTTCCATGTAACAGTCTATATACTCCGTATATACATACATACATGGTATGTATTGTGTGTGTGTGTGTCATCATTTAACTTCCATTTTCTATGCTGGCATGGGTTGGATGGTTTGACTGAAAACTGGTAAGCTGGGGAGCTGCACCAGGTTCCAATCTGATTTGGCAGCATTTCTACAGCTGGATGCTCTTCCTAACACCAACCACTCCAAGAGTGTAGTGGGTGTTTTTTACGTGCCACCAACACAGGTGTATATATATATATATATATATATATATATACATATGTATATGTATATATGTGTGTGTGTGTGTGTGTGTGTGTAATTATTTAAAACATTTTGATTTGGTTCAAAACTCCTACTAAATTTGTTGATTGACTTTTTCTTTCATTTGTCCACTCACTAATATATATATATATATATATATATATATATATATCATCATCATCATCATCGTCATTATTTAACATCCATTTTCCATGCTGGCTTGAGTTGAACAGTTCAAGATGAAACTGGCAAGTCAGAAGACTGTGCTCAGCCCTGTTGTCTTCTTTGCCTTGGTTTCTACAGTTGGATGCCCTTCCTAATACCAACCACTTTACAGAGCTAACTGGGTACTTCTTAAATGGTGCCAAGACCAACAATGTCACCAGATAACTTACAGGACAAGGCCCCTCATCAGAGTGGGGAGTAGTATCAACAGAGACACACTCACGAATATTTTTTTTTTCTATAGTTTCATCTTAAAGCTGCGGCCATGCTGATGCACCGCCGTTTTTTTTTTTTCTTCAACCATTCCCATCACATATTCTACTTGTTTTATGTTCAAATTGGCTAGAACTGGCCTCTCACACCTACCCTACAATGTCATCCTAAGAATAAATAACCACATCATTGAAATCTTGAAGCTATGAAATAATGCATGATTAGTTCAAAACAATATGAATAAATAACTGAAGCTAGAGTTCTGTTGGCTTGAACTGTAAGGCCTTTGTGCCACTTATGTAACCCCACAACTAATAAATAAAATATATACTTACTCTCAACTTCATGTATTGAGTTCTTTTTCTTTCATTTGTTAAACCAAACCTATAAATAATGTTTGGCGATGCAAAAAGAACTCAAAACATGAGTATATATATTTTTGTATTATTAAGTGCATTGGCACTTACTGAATTTGATGTGTTGATGCATGAAACTCAGTTCTTGAGTCACTCTATAGCTTCTGCCAATATATATATTTATACATGATAGATTCTCCCATTGAAGACAATATATGAGTGTTCAGCATTTTTTCTGAATGACTTGCACAAATGATTTCTTTATTGTGATCAAAAGAATGTGTTGTACATTAATTAGCTCACTCACTCCACCAAATCATCGTTTTCCTGTATAGGTGCACAGTGTGTCAGGTGTCAAAGTGATTGCAGAGCAATATGAGATTAAATGTTTTGTTCAAGAACACAATGCATCACCCAGTCTAGGAATGAATTGAAACCACAATCTCACGATTGTGAATGCAACACCCTAACCACTAGGCTGTGCGTCCTCTCTCTCACACACACACACACACATTGTGGAAGTTGCTTATTGTAATCAAAGTTAATATTATCAACCAGTTTAAGGCAGTGAGCTGGCAGAATTGTTAGCATGCTGGATAAGATGCTGCTAAGCATTTTCTCCATCTTTAGGTTCTAACTCCAAATTCTGCTGAGATCAGCTTTGTCTTTCATCCTTTTGGGGTTTGAAATAATTGACTAACTCCACTCCTCCAAATTTGCTGGCCTTGTGTCAAAATTAGAAATCAGTATTATCAACCAGTTATTGTTATTAGATGCTTCTGCTTAATGGCATCAGCTGATTATTATCAAAATGGCTCTCTCCTAAAGTTATCACAAGAAATGTGTAAATATTTCTGATTGTCCCAACTCAACAAGTGGATGTGTTCCTTCCCTTACTCTCAAGCAGTGAACCCTGAAGTTTGCACTTATCCAGGCCAAAAGTTTCAATCTTCCTCTCCTTACACAGATTTATCTCAATATATGAAAACAAACTTCAGTGGGTCCCACTCCCAAGTAAGTGAGTCCTTCTAATGCTGTCATTTCTGTCCCATCATTCTTAGGACCATCTTAACAGTATTATAGACTGTCCCCAGACAAAGCAGAGCACTGGGGGAGGGGGTCCCTACATACACAACCTAGATTATATCTCAGTATACAATTGGTCCCCCAAGATCCCTAAGCCCATGGAGCTCCCAGACAACTGCCCAGAGTGCCATGTACTTCCTTTAAGAAAGCACTGATCTTACATGTAATGAGTCATAGAGAAAGGTGACTGAAAAAAAAGTGGAATAAAAACCACCTTCCTTTCATGATGGGAATGACTTTGATTGTACAACCTGCTCAATGAAGGTTAACCCAGGGTTAAATAATATAAACAAAAGGTGAAAATTAATTAGAAAAAACTTCAAAAGATTTTTAATTCTATTTACTGCCCTCACCACTGATTGAACTCTGAGATTCTTCACCCACCCACCACTGTCCATGTTTTGATCAAGATTGACATGTAACTACACACCTCAATCTCACTGTCATGTCCCCACCATCACTGTTAAAAAGAAAGTCTGAAGTTATTTTTAGCTGCTCACCTGAGAAAATTTAAAATCTGGAACTACCAGTCACACATGCACACACACATACATATTTATACGTACATATTATATATATAACATGGCTGTGTGGTAAGAAGCTCGCTTCCCAACCACATGGCTCTGGGTTCAGTCCCACTGTGTTGCACCCTGGGCAAGTGTCTTCTACTATGGCCTTTGGCCAACCAAAGCCTTGTGAGTGGATTTGGTAGA
>NC_069001.1:18185576-18187213 GCF_001194135.2 Octopus bimaculoides | reverse complement strand
TATATATATATATATATATATCCATCCATGTATGTAGGTGTATATATGTGTGTGTGTATGAATTGTTAAAGAACTCAGGAGCCTTAATAAGTTTCTTGTGCATGAGTAACACCATTGAAATGCTGTTAGAGTTTTATGTTGTATTATGACATGTTTGGGTTGTCAAATGTTTTCTTTGTATGAACCTATTTAATATGGATACACCATTCATTACAAAGAGATTTACTTTACAGTATCCCAAGATTCTTTTTCTTTTAACTTCATATATTTATATACAGGTCTCATTCACACAAACTAGTGGGGTAGCTGCAGTGAAGTAACTTATACAGCAGGTTGTAAACCTGCTTTAGAAATTACAGCCAACTGTCCTTCAAAGCACACATTAATGTATTAAAAATGGACACATTGGCTCATGTAGCCCTTATCTGAAAAGCAAAATTAAAATGAAAGGAAAAGGAGTAGATTGTCACAACTATAACACAATTGTAGGGTTTGATCCCTAACATGGATTATCTGCTTTGTGCTCAATTAACACACACACACACACACACACACACACACACACACACACACACACACACACACACACACACACACACACACACTTTTTATCTTTGATTTTGTTCCAGTCATTTGACTGCAGCTATGTTAGTGTATTGCCTTGAAGGGTTTCTTCTGTGTTGAAAACAAATTGACCCCAGGACTTTTTTATTTTTAAGGCTGGTACTTATTCTATCAGACTCTTTGCTGAACTGGTAAGTTATCCCTATAACTTACCAGTTCAGCAAAGAGTCTGATAGAATAAGTACCAGCCTTAAAAATAAAAAAGTCCTGGGGTCAATTTGTTTTCAACACAGAAGAAACCCTTCAAGGCAATACACTAACATAGCTGCAGTCAAATGACACACTAACAGCAGTTGTCAAACAGTGGTGGGGGACAAAGACACACACACGTAAATATACACACATACAATAGGCTTCTTTCAGTTTCCGTCCACCAAATCCACCCACAAGGCCTTGGTTAGCCCAGGGCTATAGCAGAAAATACTTGCTCAAGGTATCATACAGTGGATTCCTACTGCATAGCATTATATACATATATATATATATAGGTGTAAAAAGGTTGAATTTAGATTCATCCTTTAATTTGGAGGTTTCCAAAAAATATTTCTGATATTGATTCTTCATATTTTGCTGGTAGTTTACAGGCGTAAATTTGCAAATATGAAAATAATACTTGTATATGATGTGTTGTGAATTTATGGAAAGAAATCCCATAAAACTCAACCATTTAGTTAAAAATGGAGAAGAGAAGTTGTTAAAATATATAAGAGAATTTTAATTCATGCAGACGATCGCTTCGTACAGTGATATAAAAATCATGCAAATTCATGGTTGAAAAGAATTAAATTAAATTAATAAAATTAATTAATTATATACCAATGTACTCTTCAGTGCAAGAAGTATGAACAAAATTTTTACAAAGAACTTGTGAAAGGAAATAGCAGAACAGAATCTAGGAGATTCATATTTATCCTTATGAGAAAAAGAGACGCGAGTCCAGTTAGGTATTAACTTTAGCTATAGTTGATACCTGACTGGACTCTCATCTCTTTTTCTAAAAAAAGTGAAACCGG
>NC_069001.1:18182170-18185488 GCF_001194135.2 Octopus bimaculoides | reverse complement strand
TATATATATATATATATATATATATATATATATATATATGAATGATGTGTTGTGAATTTATATTTTTGAAATCACTGAGTTGGTTGAGTGTGTGGCCTGTCTTTCCACAAATACCTGTTGGAGAATTGGAAATGCTACTTGGATGATTGCCTCATCCTATGGTCCCAAACACTCAACCAACTCAATGACTTCAAACAGTGTCAACAACCATATTCAATTTACAATGGAATATAGTCCTTTTCTTGACATTCTTATTATAAAAAAAGGCACCAACATTGAAACTGATATCCACTACAAACCAACTGATTCCAAACAATACCTTCTGTTCACCTCCAATCACCCAAATCACACGAAGACAAACATCTTCAACTTAGCGAGAAGAATCTGTACAATTGTCTCAAATTATAGAACGCGAAATAAAAGACTCCAAGAACTAAAGGCAATTCTCAAAAGACATTACCCAGCATCATTAGTTGACAATTCAATAGAATGGGCCAAGACAATAGATGCCCAAGACTTACGAAAACCGAAACACACTCACGGTACATTAAATATTCTCCTGTATCTCTCAACACACAATCCAAGAAATGCAGAAGCTTACACAATTATATACAAGAACATCCCTCTAAAAAAAGTACTTGAAACCCATAAAATAATAAAAAGCAAGAGACAACCTAAATCCCTAAAAAACCTACTCACCAATGCACCCACCGTCAAAAAATGTGGTCGTTCCAACTGCAGGAGTTGCATTCACCTCATTGAAGGAACAATATACAAATTCCAGTCGGGACACACTTTTGTCGTAAAAAATAACTCCATCTGTGCATCAAAGAATTTACTTTATGCCAAAAGGTGTGAAGGGTACCACAAAGATTACATATGGCAAACAAGACTAACCCTCAAAGAAAGGATGACAGTCCACTGCCAACAATTGAGGGACCCCACCACAAGACAGATACCACTTAGTGGTAACTTAGATCTCTGTGCACAAAACAAGTTCCTCAAATTCCTTGTTTTTCCACTATACCAATGCCCAGACAACACCATTGACCAAACACGAATAAATAGGAAAAATAATCTTATTCAAAAATACAGACCACAACTCAACATACTCTAACATATACCCCACCCCCCAGGTACACACTCACAACAAACACACACAGAAACACATACAGATGTACAAAATACAATGCAAACCTCCCATGCAAACACACACACATACGTATACATACATGCACAAACACAATATCCCTACACTTGTGCACAAACCCACACACATTGCATGAAAAAACACATACATATATACACTTGCAATACGATTCTAGCAACCATAACCAACACTCACACACACATACGTAAACACATACATGCACACACCTACATACACCACCCTGACAATTACAAATCACACTCACACATACACAGATACACACACATGCATATATACACACACAAACACAATACACCCGTTCCCCAGTAAAAAATCACACACACACACACACACACACACACACACACACACACACACACACACTCAAAAGAAAAAACACACACAGACCCATATACACACACCACAATAATTCTGGGACCAATCAAAAATGGCCCCCACACACAAACACAAGCACATGTATATACACACTCACACCATTCTGACCTTTAAGACCAGTCCCAAAAACCACTGAACCCTGACAGACTAGTCCAGAAACAAAAAATCCTTTTGATTCCACATTGCTCTTCCTCCCCACTCCAACCTCCCACACTGTCTCTTAAAATAGCAAACATTCCTTAGCTAAGCACAAGACTGAAAATGTCAGACAGACAGGTCAGTTATTCCTCTCCAATTTTTGGGATGTGTATACATATATATATATATATATATATATATATACATATATATAGTACTGTTATGTCTCAAGCTACTGCTATCTAGCACCTTTGGATGATCTCTGCTCGACTGCTACCCAAGAGCTACTCAACTCCTACCGAAACCAGACTGCCTCTATTTATATGTCTTGGGCGATCTTACTTCTTCACTTGGGGGCGTCGACACAACAAATACCAAACAAACATGATTTTTATGAACTCATAATACTTATTGTAGTCCCGTTCTGAATACTTTCTTGTAAACTGTTTTTAACATTTTCTTATCATAATCAAAGAATGTTTGACTGTGCTTTAATACTTTTGTGATAACCAGTACTTAACAGAAAGCTTATACAAAGCTTTACATTTTACTTTTGACAATCTTTTTCTAAAAAAGTGAAACCAGTCAAGTCAATAAACATCTCTAAAAGTTATTGCATTTTCATACCTTTTTTCATATATATTTTCATTCATACGATTCCTTACAACTTTACTTTGTTTTATATATATATATATATATATATATATATATATATATATATATATGAGGTAGGTACCCAAAAGTAACCCAAAATATTTTCTGTGGTTTAGGCTTTCCATTATAGTTCAGGCTTCCTGAACTACAAGTAGCCACTTGATGCGACCCTCAGGCATCAGTCTGCCAACCAGCATTGTCGGATGGTCATACTGCCATGTGCTTCGTCTTTGTTTTGCAGTACCTCTCCCCTGTTTGTTGATATTACAATGGTTGAAATGAAGGAACAGTGTGCTTCCATGAAATTCTTTTTTCTGCTAAGGAAAATGGCAACTGAAACAGTTGTCATACTTCAAACAGCTTACAAGGATGCTGCTGTGAGCAAAACACAAGTTTACAAGTGGTTTCCATGCTTTTGGAATTGTCACTTGTCGCTTGAAGACCAACCTCTTTCAGGATGACTGTCTACCTCCCGAATGAATGAAAACATCATGAAAATTCATGAACTGATCTTGGAGGACTGTCATTGAAAAACTTGATATGACTGTTGTGTCCTGGAGCTCCTGCTAACAAATTTTGAGTGAGGAATTGTGAATGAAAAGAGTTAGAGCAAAATTTGTGCCTCACTTCCTCATGGAAGATCAACAGCAGTCATGACTGAACGCATGTCACGAACTGAAAGAACAGCTAAAAGTTGATCTGGACCTTTTTTTGAAGGTCATCACAGGTGGTGAAAGTTGGTGCTCTGGAATTTTCAGATGTGGAAGAGGTGAAGAAAAAACCATGAAGGCCTTGAAAGGCCTCTCTTCACAAGAGTTCCAGCACTGCTTCAAATAGTGGAAAACACATCTGGACAAATAGAGAATACTTTGAAGGCAATAAAAGTGTAAACATGTAAAACTAAATGAATAAAATAATATTGCAAAATTCCAGTTTCTTTTGGGTACCCCCTTGTATATATTGAACTTCATTAGCTTATA
>NC_069001.1:18173559-18175758 GCF_001194135.2 Octopus bimaculoides | reverse complement strand
CTTTCTGTCTCTCTCTTTCTCTCTCTGTGAAAGTATCTGTCACTACAGTATCGAAATGTGATTGTTTCAGTTAGTGGAATAGTTTCATTTTTAAAGTGAAAGTATTTGACATGAGTGTTTTTGTTTCACTTTTGACACGTAATACTTAAATAGGGGAGGAGATATTATGTTGCCGTGTGCTCGAACTCTGCAAGAAGTTAATGATTTTTTTTGACTAAAACACAACTGGAACCCTAAGTAAGGCATGTGTAAAATTTGAATGAAATTGGTGGCGTAGTTCTCGAGTTTTAGGGATTAACACAGACAGACAGACAGACAGACACACACACATTCTCATTTTTATATATATAGATGAATGTATATATATATATATGTGTGTATATATATGTATGTTTATACATATACATATTCATGCATGTATATATATGTATGTATGTACATATATGTATATACATTTATATATGTATATATGTATGTATATGCATATGTATGTATGTATGCATGTCTATATGTATGTATATGTATATATATATATATATATATTTATGTTTATATATGTGTGTATATATTTATATATTTATGTTTATATATGTGTATATATATATATGTATATATATATATATATATATATATATGTTTATATATGTGTGTATATTTATATATGTTTATATATGTATGTATATGTATATATATATATGTATGTATATGCATATATTTATATGAATGTATATGTATGTATATGTATATATATATATGTATGTATATGCATATATTTATATGAATGTATATGTATGTATATGTTTATATGAATGTATGTATGTATGTATATATATATATGTATGCATACAAGGTCCCCCCATCCTGCAATGTGAGCTGTCCTAGCCTGGTTTGGATGTCCGGAGGACTTCGTTGCCCTGAGCCACTCCCTCCACAATGGCATGGTGGGTAGGGTATGCCATCAAAATGCCTTCACAGACCCGTTTCCCATCACTAGGGATCTTAAGCAAGGATGCGTCCTGGCACTATCCTGTTTCTCTGTGTACGTGGCTACCATGTTCAACAAAATTCCACTAGACTCGCCTTCCATCAACATGCGCTGTCGCTTGGATGGCGGACTCTTCAATCTCGCACACATCCGTGCAAAGATGAGGACTTCCACTATCGCAGTCTGTGAAATGCAGTATGCCAACAACAATACCACTCCGAGCCGGACTGCAGATTGCCTACAAAGGACGGGCAATCTTTACAACATGGCTTACAAACGCTTCGATATGCTGGTAAACACATTAAAGACCAAGACACTGCTCCACCTGCACCAGGCCTGAACAGTCCACCCACAAACATTAACATCAATGGCCAACCCCTAAAAGAAGTTGAACACTTCACATACCTTGAAAGTATCCTTTCGAAGACCCCCACATGTGAAAGGGATGTGGAGAACCGGATTGGGGTGGCAGACTCAGCCAACGTGTATTCTCCAATCACATGCTGATCATCCAGACAAAGACCATGGTCTTCCGTGCCATTGTCCTGTCAACTATACTCTACACTTGTGAAACTTGGACATTGTACCACCGTGACTTCAAGTGCCTTCAATGCTTCCAACAATCGAAGCTATGACAGATCCTCAACATACAATGGGAAGATCATGTTACCAACAACGAGGTTCTTTGCTGCACCTCACTACCAAGTGTCAAAGCTACCATTCTACACCATCGTCTTCACTGAGAACTTGCATGCTCTACGGAGAACTTGCATTTGGAACAAGACCCAGAGGAGGTCCAAAATTCCGTTTTAAAGACTAACTCAAACGGACCTTGGCTCAAGCTAACATCCATCAGATTGCCATGGATAGGACAGCCTGGAGGACTGACAAACCCAATGCTCGATATGAGCTGGAGCCGACCATCTGAATGTATGTATATATCTTTATATATGTATGTATATATGCATGTATATGTATGTATATATATATGTATGTATATAGATGTGTATGTATGTATATATTTATATATATATGTATGTATATATATATATATATATGTATGTATATAGATGTGTATGTATGTATATATTTATATATATATATATATACATATATGTATATATATATGTATGTATATAGATGTGTATGTATGTATATATATATATATATATATACATATATGTATATATATATGTATGTATATAGATGTGTAT
>NC_069001.1:18169571-18171037 GCF_001194135.2 Octopus bimaculoides | reverse complement strand
TAATCTTCAGGTCATAATACAACAACAACAATAATAAAAGGAATGTATATATCAATCAACAGTAAATAACAAATGAATGTATATAAAAATACTTATATTAAAATAGAAAAATGTTAAACAATATTATTAAAAAGAAATTTAATACTAATCTTATCGAAAATTATAAATATGACGTTATATTTAAACTATAGCATCACTGAGATAAGTATTTTTGTTAGTTTATATTAAAATTAAAGTTATTTATATTACGTTTATAATTTTAATTTAACCTAAAACTTTGTGTAAATTGTATTTTAAGAGAAAGATTCATTAACATAAGATTTGCATTTAACATTTCTGTTAATTTATATTCTAATAAACATGAAGTTAATAATGTCACGTTTATAATTTTCGATAAGATTAGTATTAAATTTCTTTTTAATAATATTGTTTAACATTTTCTATCTTAATATAATAAGTATTTTTATATACATTCATTTGTTATTTATTGTTGGTTGATATATACATTCCTTTTATTATTTATTATTGTTGTATTTTGACCTGAAGATTAGCTATATTTTTTAATGGAATTGATTTTCGATCAATTTAATCGATTTGGATATATTTTATTTTCTATTTGAAAACTTGGTTATGAAACACGTGTAGTCGTTTTATTATTATTATTTTATGATTTTTACTTTGAATTTTATTTTTCGTGTATTTACTTATTAATTTTTTCTATATGTGACTGTGGATTTTCATGGATGAGTTCATGAACTTTGGTTCTTTTCTCTAAATTATATATTTATATATTTTATACTGTGAAACTTAATTTTATTTTAATTTTTGATAAATCGAATTTAATTGAGTTTTTACCTGTAAATTTGGACTTTGTGCTGGCCACTTCATTATTTGGATATTTTGTTCACTAAAGAATCCAGTGACACGCTTTGCAGTATGACGGTGGTGTTCTCTTGCATGAAAATGCGCGGTTGATTCGGAAATGCTCGTAACAATGGGATCACATGCTGTTTAACCAAATACAAATAGATATTAGCATTAGTAATCCCTTTAATCTGCACTAGAGGGTCAACTCCTTTAGAAGAAATCATTCCCCACACCATGACGCTTCCTCTTCCGAACATGGCTGATGCCTTCAAGCATTTGGATTTTAGACAATCTCCTGTGAAGCACCTAACATGCTGTCTACCATCTGAACCTACTAAATTGAATTTGCTTTCATTGCTAAAATGAACTTTTGACCAATTTTCATTCCTGCAGTTTACATGAGTTTCTGCAAATGAAAGTCTTTCCAATTTGTTCTTCTTGCTCATGGTAGGTTTCATTGCCAGGGAACAAGTCTTTAATCCAAATTCCTTCAGATGATGTGACATGGTAAAGTGGTTCACTTCCGTACCATTATCACCAACCCTCACCTCTGTGTATGTGTGTGTATATATATATACATATATATATATATATATATA
>NC_069001.1:18166696-18169403 GCF_001194135.2 Octopus bimaculoides | reverse complement strand
TTTAATTCACAGGTGATCTAAACTATTAAGGTTCACTAGGTAAGTGCTGTCACCATATATATATATATACATATATATATATATATATATATATATAATCATCATCATCATCATCGTTTAACGTCCGCTCTCCATGCTAGCATGGGTTGGACGATTTGACTGAGGACTGGTGAAACCAGATGGCAACACCAGGCTCCAATCTGATTTCGATGGGCTTTCAGTTTCCATCTGCCAAATCCACTTGCAAGATTTTGGTTAGTCTGAGAGTATTAGTGGAAGACACTTGTCCCAAGATGTCATAGAGTAGGACTGAACCTGTAACTATGAAGTTGAGAAGCAAACTTCTTATTCACACAACCATGTCTCAGAGTATTTTACTTTGTTGTTTTTTTTTTGTTTTTGAGATTGAACTAAATTAATTGGTGTTTAAATATGTTAATTTGAAAATATTAAGTGTATCTCTTAGAAACGGTCAACAAATTGTGCTGTACCCTGGGAGTTAATTACTCTTGTGTTTGTTTAATATTACAATTAGTAAGCATTGGCATCCTTGGATGGAAGTTTCTAGTAAGTCACTGATTTACTGCTTTTCTAACATCCTGAATAACTGGATAGTATCTGTAACTCAGTGCAGAACAAATATTTGAAGCAACTTTACTTCAGATATTCATTTACATCCATCATCAAGGTTATTATCTCCTGTCAAACAATCCAACCCATGCCAGCACGGATAACAGACATTAAATGATGATGATGATAATGATAATATATACAATAGGTACAGTTTCAGTCTACAGGGCACAGTTTGAGTCTACAAGATACCTTTCACAAGTATTAATTAACTGATAGGGTCAGTCTCAGAACCATGTGGTTCTGTAGTTATTTTCTTAACCACCACAGAAATGCTGCCATCAGTATCATCTCCATATCAGCTCTGGTTGAGAAGATTTATCGTCAGAGATGTTTTATTATTAACAATCATACATTTTTCCGAATTAAAACTGAATTATATTATTGAATGTGCTCTCTCTCTCTCTCTCTCTCTCTCTCTCATAGACTGGGAAGTGTAATTTGAGGAAGGTTTGACTACTATTTTCTAATACATCAATCAGCTATAGAGAGACTCCCTGGTTGGCCCGTGGGAATTAGAAGTATCCTTGTTTCTGCTTTAGGCACAAGACCAACAGTTTCGAGGAGAGGAGCCAGCTGATAAAATCAACTGATACTTTATTTTATCAAATGGAAAAAGATGAAAGGCAAACTTGACTTTGGCAGTATTTCAACTCAGAATGCAAAGAGCTGGAGCAAATTCCACAATGCACATTTTCCAATACCCTTACAGTTCTGCCAGATCACCACCCTAACTAGTTCGTCACTAATGATAGTCTTTGAGTATAGTTTTTGTAGATTTTGCTATACTTACACCTAAATCCAGGTGATAAGTTGGTAGAATTGTTAAAGCACCAAACAAAATATCTTGTAGTATTTGTTTTGGTCTAAATGCATGCAATAGAATGGCCTCTGCAGTGCCCAAGGGCCAGATGGTGGTAGTAGTAAGTCTACCAGCCAAGAAGGGTAGGCCATGGTGGGATTCAAACTCAGTGTAAAGAACTAGAAGAAATACTGTGGAGAGACATCCAGCCTGATAGTACTAACATTTCCTCTGGTCCACCACCTTTGACTGATACTGTATTTATTGGCCCTGGGTGGGGGTGACAGGTGAAAACAACTTCAACACTGCCTTCTAGTGATGTTAGTGGAAAACAGAAATACACAGTGCAGGCAAAGCTGTGTGGTTAAACAGCTTGCTTTGCAACCATGTGGTTTTGGGTTCAGTTCCACTGTGCGGCACTTTCTACTATATCCCTGGGCTGACCAATGGCTTGTGAGTGAATTTGGTAGACAGAAACTGTGTGGAAGCCTCTGTGGGCATTTATCCCCTCCCCCACTTGAAAACTGGTATTGGTTTATGTCTCCATAACTTGGCAGTTCAGCAAAACAGACTGATAGATTAAATACCAGACTTGAAAAGAAAAGTAAGTCCTGAGGTCAATTTGTTTGACTAAAACCCTTCAAGGCAGTGCTCCAATATGGCCACAGTCCAATGACTAAAATGCATTAAAGAAGATAAAAAAAAATTCCACAACAAATGTATGTAAATGTGAATAGTGTAAGTGTAATCCCTAAAGATGAGATTAATAGTCTGTAAAATGATAATCTTCTTAACACAATAATTCATTTCAGACATTTAAAAGTATGTTACACTGAGTTTTTTTAAATCACAAATATGCTTGATGCATTGTGTGGTTTCAAAGTGATAATAGTCACTGAGATATAATGTTTGTGTAGTTTGTTCTGCAATAATGACTATGTGGTTTCTAAGGAAATTATAATAGTTACTGAGATAATGGCAGAGATAACAAAAGAATAAAACAACAAAAACATGATGTGTCATATAATGTAATAATAATCTGTGGAAATTTCCAGATATCTTAACATAGGCTAATGGTATGCAGTCATTTGGCTTAATTTCTGAAGTTAATTCGTTTAATTTTGTTACCATTTGTAGATGAATTTTTTTTATTTAAATCGTTTGTAACTGATGGAATATGTTGATTCTTTTATTTTTCAATTAATTACAAAATAGCAGCTGAGGGATTTAGTATAAATAACTCTCTCTCTCTCTCTCTCTCTCTCTCTCTCTCTC
>NC_069001.1:18165236-18166635 GCF_001194135.2 Octopus bimaculoides | reverse complement strand
CACTCACATACATGCGCGTGCACACACACACACACACACACACACACACACACACACACAAACATACACACACTAATATTTTTACCGTTAAACTGTTAATTGAAAACATTTATGCATTTTTACTTTCATATATCATCATCATCATTTAATGTCTGTATTCCATGCTAGTATGGGCTGGACAGTACCACAAGAGCCAGTCAGGTTGAAGCCTGCACCGGACTTCTGTGACTGTTTTTGGCAGGATTTTTACAGCTGGATACCCTTCCTAACACCAACCACTCAGCAGAGTGGACCTAGTGCTTTTTATGTGGCACAAGCACAGGTGAGGTCAGTTTTGGCAAGGTTTTTACAGCTGGATGCCCTTCCAAACACCAACCTCTTTACAGTGTGGACTGGGTGTTTTTTAAGTGGCATCTGCACTGACAGGGTCGCCAAATACTTGCAAGACAAAAACTTTTGCTAGGGGAGGAAGCATTGGAAGAGGTGATGATGAAAAGATTATAATGAGACAGATATAGGTGTGTTGCTGAAGAAGTACAAGGTTACCCGGCCGAAGAGAGAAAGATCAGGGATGAAGATAGAAACAGGTGTTCTATGACAAAGAAAATACACGGTTGCCCAGCCTGAGGGAAGTGCAGGAGAAGGAGAGAGAGTGGGAGACCACAGGATGGAGATGGTGGCAAAATGCCAGGCATGCTCACAAGGAACAGGGATCAGAGTATAAATGCGATGGTTGAGAGTAAAGGAAGAAAAAGATATAGATAGTAGCAAAAATGCTAGTTCTAAAATCTCTCTAAGAGATCAACACAGTAGTTGTACTAACAAGTAATATTTGTAACCACTTCAACGTGGCTGTCTGTTCAAATGGACTCTAATGCAATTTTTTTAACCCCAAGCGGACATTTCCTCTAACTGGTTAATGATGCAAAGCTGCAACCAATAAATTGCAAGCAGGGGAGCGAATCCCTACCACCTTCTAGCAAAGGGACCAGCAGACCAGTCTTGGTTTCAGGCTATTTCTGCCACTCTTCAGGACTGTACACCTCATCTGCTAGAGATGGCAGTAGCTTGCTTCTGCTTGCAATATTTTAAGTGAACACACAGTCACTGATTTTGCAACAAGCTGTATTTTACTGCTGGATGCTTTTCCTGTTACCCTGTTTTACAAGTAAGAAGTGATTTTATGGTTAATTAGGAAGATCAAATTAATGTTATTCTTGCTGAGGTTCCAAGACCAAAATGTCAGCTTTGGAAATGTTAATGAGATGAATGAAAGAATCAACAAATGTATTTTTTCTTTTATTTGAATAAACTTGTATTATAGAACTAGTAGGATCTTTACTTACAAATAAACTATTGTGAATTTCCTCTATTTATCTGTGTGTGTGTGTATATGTAT
>NC_069001.1:18161002-18163502 GCF_001194135.2 Octopus bimaculoides | reverse complement strand
GTCAATTACATCAGCACTTGTCCTCAACTGGTACTTTATATACTCAATCCTGAAAAGATGAAAGGCTAAGTTGACTTCTGTAGAATTTGAACTCAAAAAAAAAAAAGAAGAGCCAGAAGAAATATCCAACATGCTAACAATTTTGCCAGCTGATAGTAATTTTGATAAAGATAATAATGTATATGATAGCAACAATAATTATAATATTCATGTGACATCACTCATAATGTTTATTCTGTATCATTTAAATCTCACTCATTGTTTCTTTATCTGCTTTTAGGTTGCCATGGATGGTGGGAAAAAAGTATGGGTCCCACACCATATGGATGGCTTCAAGTTGGGTCGCATTGTGGACATTGGGTCCGACTCTATCACGGTCGAACCATTTGATGCTATGGGCACAGTAAGTGGAAAACTTTTGTTTTTATCATTTTCTTATACTTTTTTTTGTAATTTATTTAGCACAGGTCTGGCTGTTTTTTTATATAGTGAGGGTGCATGGCCTAGTGGTCAGGGTATTGCACTCAGGATTGCAAGATCAATTCCCAGAATAGGCAGTGCATAGTGTTCTTGAGCAAAACTCTTCATTTCACATTGCTCCAGTCCACTCAATCTGATGGCCTGGTCTCCCATTCAGGGGGAGTGTTGTGATCTTAATCACTTATATGTCATGGAAACTGGATAACCAGCCCTATGAGTTCTAGGGCTTGAGGAAGTAATGTTTAGGGGTTGGACTTGAGGATATTCTTTCTATAAAGTCACCATGGCATGGCTGAATAATTAAGAAACTTGTTTGGAAACCATAGGTTCTTTGGTTCAATCTCAGTGTGTGGCACCTTGGGGAAATCCATTTTGCTATTGCCCTCAGTCAACCCAGACCATATGAATGAAATTAGGAAGACAGAAATAACACAAGGAGAGACTGGCTTGAAGTAGATTTAATGTATCACCCAGTTTATATTGGAAGTGTCTTATTTTTGTGAGGCGAGATCTGACGTATTGTGTTGGATTGAACCATTCTTTGAAAACAAACCTACTGTTTAACCCTGTATCTGCATTGATCAAGCTGATCTGTGATCAAATACATTCCAACCTTGTCATCCAGTTTTATTTTTAAACATAGGAATATAACTAGGAATACATTATCTAAGGTATTCTGCCTTTTTGAAGATCATAGGGTACAATTTGAGAGTAATTTGGCTGTTGTTTCTAGCAAGTAAAATGACCATGTAGAGGAACTTAGAAGAGGAATTGAGAAACAATATTTAGCAATGAAGATCTGTTATAATCCCATTTCTATCATGAGTGCTTTTATGAATATTATTTTGACCTGGGTACTTCACTGGTACTTTTTTAACTGGACCCTGAACAGAGATTATCAAATTGACATATGTGTGACCACCCCACCACCATAAAATATAAATGAAGATCTTTGTCTCCACCCTGCTCTACCCTCCATTATCAATGAGAAGGCAGAATAGAGTTTGTGTCCATAGAATTCCTCTTTGTTCACCATATTCCTTATGTATAGAAGAGTGTCCAAAGGAATAGCAATGTCTTAAGATCCCTTCTCTGTCTCCCACTCACTTTCTCTTTATCCCTCTCTTTCTTTCGCTCTCCCTCTGTCATGCCTATATTTTCTCATTCCTTCTCTCCCTCTCTTTCTCTCCTTCTTTCTTGTCTCTCTTTTCTCATTCTGGTTCTCTCTTTCTCTCTACTCATTCATCCATGCTCTTCTCTCTCTTTCTCTCCTCTCTGTTCACTATCTCTCTTTTCTCTGTTCACTATCTCTCTCTATATCTTCTGTATGTGTGTCTGCATGAGGTTTTATATATATATATGTGTGTGTGTGTGTGTGTACATACATCCACACACACATGCAAGAGGGGATGTTTACCCAAGACTATATTTTAATTCATATTTTAGTTAAACCCTTGGGGAGGGGCCAGCAGCTTTGTTAGTGACAGGGTTCCTTAATATTCCATTTATGGGGACAGAGAGGTCCTTCTCAAATATTTGCTATATTTTCCCAACGAAACAACATGACAAGGTCTTCATTTTATTTGATTTCTGGTCCCTATAGATGTGTTGACCCAAGATCAGAAATATTTCCTGTCGGCAAGGGATGATAGTGGTGGTGGTGGGGAAGGTAGTGGTGAAGTAAATAAATAAATGAATAAACTTGTTTCTGTCTGTGTAAATCCCTGGTTTTGGAATTTTTATGTGTGTTTGACATTTTCATCTCTTAATGTTCTGTTGTATGTCAGAAGGGTTTGTGTTTGTACTTTACCTCTCTCTCTCTCTCTCTCTCTCTCTCTCATCTGTCTGTCTATCTGTCTCATCTGTCTGTCTATCTGTCTCTGTCTGTCTATCTATCTATCTATATATATATATATATATATATATATATATATATATATAGGGAGAATTCACAAAAAAAAACAACAGATGAAGACAGGTGGTGTAGAAAGCAAACAGATGTATTAGTATAACGCTCAGG
>NC_069001.1:18159755-18160306 GCF_001194135.2 Octopus bimaculoides | reverse complement strand
ATATATATATATATAGCAGTGACTTGATCAATTCCTAGCGATATCTTAAGAAGGAATTTTTGTATTCCGAAATATTATTATTATATCAGGTTATGGGTAATTAAATTATAACAGTTATTATAGTCCACTCTGCAATGTTGTGCCATTCAAGACATGTTACATTTTCCAATCATGGACGTTGCCAGTGCCACCAGATTGGCTCCTGTACCGGTAGTACCTAAAAAACACCTTTTGAGTGTGGTCGTTGCCAGAACTGCCTGACTGGTCCTCGTACCGGTGGCACATAATAGCACCCACTACACTCCCGGAGTGGTTGGTGTTAGGAAGGGCATAGATGTAGAAACTTTGCCAAATCAGATTGAGCCTGGTGCAGCAATCTGGTTTACCATTCCTCACTCAAACCGTCCAACCCATGCCAGCATGGAAAGCGGACGTTAAATGACGATGATGATGATGATATCTATATATATAAAAATGAGAATGTGTGTGTGTCTGTCTGTCTGTGTCTGTGTGAATCCCTAAAACTCGAGAACTACGCAACCAATTTCATT
>NC_069001.1:18144378-18159655 GCF_001194135.2 Octopus bimaculoides | reverse complement strand
ATATATATATATATATATATATATATATTAATACATGTATATATATATATTAATTCATACACACTCACACATATGCAAATTTGTTTGTCTTTGTCTGTCTCTCTCTCTTTCTCTCTCTCTCTTTCTCTCTCTCTCTTTCTCTCTCTCTCTCTCTCTATATATATATATATATATGTGTGTGTATATATATATATATATATATATATGTATGTATGTACGGTGTGTATATTTATATGTGTGTGTGTGTTTATGCTTGTATGTATATACTCATTTCCTTTTTAACACAATTTCTTTTTGATTTGAAACAACTATTAGATGAATGAGGTTGAATTATGTTACAGCTACTCCTATTACTCACAGTATTAGTACCACTTCCAATGTCACCATGCACTACCACCAGCACCACTACTACTACTACTACTATTATTAAAAGAAACACGTTTTCACTTGTACAATAGATAGTAAGAACCTGCTGTAGGCTTTTTGTTGTTGTAATTTCATCAGGGAAATCAGAATACGTTGATTATGAAAATAGCTGGAGAGGAAGTTGGTGGGGTAGGGTCTTTCTTTTAGTTGAATAAAGTGTGTGTGTGTGTATGTATCTGTATGTATGTATGTATGTATGTATGTATGTATATGTGAGACCATGAAGTAAGTGTTATCTACCCAGTTACCATAGTGATGATACTAGAGATTGAATTAAAAACCTGAATTAGAAGATTACTGTTGCTGTTGTTATCTGTTTGATTCTTCTTTTTATTTTCTTAATAGAGAAATAAAGGTGAAGGGGGCGATACAAGTTGTCGAGAGTGAGATAGAGGTAAAGAGAAAGAGACTGACAGACAGAGAGAAAGGAAGAGAGAGAGAGACTGACAAACAAACTTGAAGAGAATGTGACAGATAGGGAAAGGTCGAGAGAGGGAGATAAATAAAGGGGGGAACATATAGACAGAGATGGAGAGATAGAGAAGAGTTTAAATAAAGTAACTTGTAAAATTGGCTTGATTAATACAGCAACAGGTTATAATATGGGTGTATGCGTGTGTCAGTGTGTATGTGGTGTGTCATCATCATCATCATCGTTTAACGTCCACCTTCCAAGCTAGCTAGCATATATATAATACACACACACACACACAAGTGAGTGAACAAATGAAAGGAAGTAACACTCAGCAGATAGCTTAGAGTTTCCTGGGTGCTTTAGGACATCCAGAAAACATTGTCATGTGAAGCTGAGTCAAACTGTTAAGAAATATGTTCAGCTTTTACAAGGAAAAGGTTGACAGTAACTTCTAAGCTTCAGCTAGCCTTGCTTATGTCAGACAACCTGAAGAAGCTGGCTGAAACTTTGAAGTTGCCATGTCAACCTTCTCTTTAGGAAAGTTTAATAAACATATAGGTGCAGGTATGGCTGTGTGGTAAGAAGTTTGCTTCCCATCCACATGGTTCTGGGTTCAGTCCCACTGTGTGACACCTGGAGCAAGTGTTTTCTATTATTACCTTGGGCTGATCAAAGCCTTGTGAGTGGATTAGGTAGCAGAAACTGAAAGAAGTCCATTGTATATATATGTTTATATTTATGTGTGTGTGTTTGTCCCCCACAACCACTTGACAACTGGTGTTGGTGTGTTTACATCCACATAATTTAGTGATTTAGTAAAAAAAACTGATAGAATAAGTACCAGGCTTAATAAAAAAATAAGTATTAGATTAATTCATTTAACTAAAAATTCTTCAAGGTAGTGCCCCAACATGACCACAATCTAATAACTGAAACAAGGAAAAGATAAAAGAGATATATATATATGTTCTTTTATTCTTTTATATTTCAGAATATATATATATTAGCTGTGGCCACTACCCCATGACTGGCTCTCGTGCTGGTGGCACGTAAAAAGCACCATCCGAACATGGTTGATGCCAATGCCACCTGACTGGCTCCTGTGCCGGTGGCACATAAAAAGTACCATCCGAACATGGTCGATGCCAGTGCCACCTGACTGGCTCCCATACCAGTGGCACATAAAAAGCACCATCTGAACGTGATTGATGCTAGGGCTGCCTGACTGGCTCCTGTGCCGATGACGTATAAAAAGCACCCACTACACTCTCGGAGTGGTTGGCATTAGGAAGGGCATCCAGCTGTAGAAACTCTGCCAGATCAGATTGGAGCCTGGTGCAGCTGCTGGCTTTCCAGACCTCAGTGAAACTGTCCAACCCATGCCAGCATGGAAAACAGACGTTAAATGATGATGATGGTTTTGATGATTACCATTTAACAATCATGCTCCATGCTGGCATAGGTTGGATAGTTTGGCAAGGATCCAGTGAGTCAAGGACTGCATTTTACTCTAGGGTCTGTTTTGGCATGGTTTCTACATCTGGATACCCTTCTCAACACCAACCACTTTACAGTGCTTTTTTTATGCCACCAGCACTACTGAGGTCACCGTGTGCATAATAGTTATAAACATATGTCACTGTCATACATGTGATGTGGTTCATTTGCAATCTTCCATAAAATCATGTCTAGCCATTGTGCTGGACATGCATAGAAATGCACTCAACACACTCATGCAGTCACATATACACTTTAGGTTACTGATCCTCAAAATAGAAACGTAAAGTTGACCTCAATGGTATTTGAACTTACTGTATAAACATCTGGATCAGTCACCCCCAGGTATTTTATCTGGTGCCTTCATGACTCTACCAGTTTACTGCTTAAATCAATACAGTTATATAATTGGTTGGTATTATGTGGTGTTGGCCGTTAAAGGCTATTAGCTAATAATGATAATAATAATAATGGTTTCAGATTTTGCCACAAGAGCAGCAATTTTGGGAGAGGGGATGAATTGATTACATCAACCCCAGTGTGTTTCACTGGTACTTAATTTATCGACCTTGAAAGGATGGAAAGTAAAGTCGACCTTGGTGGAATTTGAACTCAGAACGTAGCAACTGGTGAAATACTGCTAAACATTTTACCTGGCATGCTAATGATTCTGGCAGCTCACTGCCTTAAATAATAATGATAATAATAATAATGGTTTCAAATTTTGCCACAGGGGCAGTAATTTCGAGGGAGGGGATGAGTTGATTCCATTGACCCCAGCATTCAACTGATACTTATTTTATTGACCCCAAAAGGATGAAAGACAAAGTCAACCTCAGTGGAATTTGAACTCAGAATGTGCTAACAATTCTACCAGCTCACCACTTTAATAATAATAATGATAATGATAATAATAATAATAATAATAATAATAATAATAATAATAATAATGATGATGATGATTATGAACGCACCTTGAGAGCGCAGGCCTCCACCAAGGTAACACCAACATCCTCTCAATGATTAGCCAGGAATGATTTTTAAAATCTGAAATAGACTCAACTGCTCTCACAAACGAGAATACTAAAATTGAACCTGACCACTCTCAAAATCTAAGTAAAAAAATAGGAAAAATAATCCAGAATCCTTGTCCGGTACCGGATCGATCCCAAAATCTAATCAGTTTGTGTCAGTCGCGAGGCTAAACATCCCTGAAAGTTTCATCTGAATCCATCCAGATATCTTGTCCATGGACAAACAAACAAATAAACACGACTGAAAACAATACCTCTGCCCTCACTAAGGTGGAGGTAATAATAATGATATTGGTTTGAGACTTTAAATACTTTAATTGGTGTGTGTGCACCTGTGTTTGTGTGTATGTGTATATGGGAGTGTGTGATGCATTGGGTTT
Organism: Octopus bimaculoides; assembly: GCF_001194135.2. Taxonomy (NCBI): domain Eukaryota; kingdom Metazoa; phylum Mollusca; class Cephalopoda; order Octopoda; family Octopodidae; genus Octopus; species Octopus bimaculoides. The sequence continues at coordinate 18,155,903 of NC_069001.1, read as the reverse complement.
GTGTGTTGGTATGTATGTGTGTTTGTGTGGGTGGTGTATGTGTGTGTGATTTCATCATCATCCTCATTTAACGTCCATTGTCCATGCTGGCATGGGTTTTGTATATGTATTTGTAAAGGGTGTATGTATGAATGTTTGTGTATAGATGTGAATACATGTTTGTAGGTATGTATGAATGTATGTATGTGAGCGTGCGTGTGTATATGTGAAAGTGTGTGCATATGTACATAAATTTGTGTGTGTATATGTGAGTGTATTTTGTAATATGTGTGTGTGTGTGTGTGTGTGTATAATTATGCATGCACAAGTGTATTGTAAGTGTGTGTGGTATATAAAAATGTGTGTGGGAGAGAGAGAGAGAATGTCTGTGTAGTCAGTGCTATTTGAAAAAATTTAATCCCTACCAGACAGATTATCTGTAGAGACGAGCATATGGTGGTGGTGGTGGTGGTGGTGGTGGTGGTGGTGGTGGTGGTGGCAATGAATAAAGTGATTAAGGAGCAGCAACTGAAGGAGAACAAAGATAAAGAGAAGTGATGATCTTTGAGGGATATTGGTTGGATTGTCTGAAAATCCTCCAGCAGGGGTGATGTCACTTTAATTACTCTTGTTATTTAGTTAATATCTTTGTGTGGTGATGGATTACTCTTCCCCCTCATATCATTGACTGGTAAACCAGGTTGAGAGAGAGATTAAGGAAGGCTATTTACTTGGTCCCTCAGGCTGCAAGAAATAACAGTCAAATCTCCCCCAAATCACACCCTATAACCTTAAGCTGCATTAGATAATATTGTCCACATCTGGTCAAGCTTACTTGTAATTGCTCATCGTGATCTTGCATAGAATTTAGGAGATTAAGGCGGCGAGCTGGCAGAAATGTTAGCATGCCAGGCGAAATGCTTAGCGGTATTTCGTCTACCGCTACGTTCTGAGTTCAATTTCCGCCAAGGTCGACTTTGCCTTTCATCCTTTCGGGGTCGATAAATTAAGTACCAGTTACACACTGGGGTCGATGTAATCGACTTAATCCCTTTGTCTGTCCTTGTTTGTCCCCTCTATGTTTAGCCCCTTGTGGGCAATAAAGAAATAAGAATTTAGATTAACTGGACAGTATCTGATGTCTCTTACGGAGCCGGTCATTGAAAGTGTCTGTCAAATGGTCAACCACATGTATCCATGATGGGATAGGGGATATTACCCATAGGAATGCATCGATATGTTCTTGCATTTTCTCTCCAGCAATGTTCTGCAAAACAAAGAGGATACATTGAATAATGTAATCCACTTTATACTGTATAGGACAAAATAAATAAATAAATAAATGAGATGGTCATAGCTGGACTATCTTTGATCATAGGGTTGCTTGATCTGAGAATTGTACTCACAATCTAACAACCATGAACCCAACACCCAGACTATCACACAAACTACCTTTACAAACACATAAACTATTGCTATGATACCTGTTTGGTGACAAATCTCTTCAAATTTCAAGAATCTTAAGATTCTTCTAGTGTACATGATGACACTTTTTTGCAAATCGACAACGTGAGTCTTGATTCCATTATCTTTCATTCTCTCTTAGGTATCAGTTTGGGTGTTCTGATAAGTGCACCAATTATCACAAGATAAATTATCACCTTTGTTTATCATAATTTCTTCATCTCTCTGGATAGTTTTCATTTTCTTTGGTATCCACTCTGCTGGCACCAAGCACTTAGAATGCTGTCAGGCACTCACAGCCCTGTACCAATCAGACAATGTGGTTGCTGGATTTTCCATCATGGTATTCTATAGAGGATTTGTAGTGGATTAGAGTGATGACATTCTCGAGGAGACTCTGAGTGTCAATGAAAATCAACTGGCAAATCTGTTCTGGAGGATTTGGGAGATGGAGCCCATAGATAATTTCCAGTAATCCTTGGCCTGGCAGTGCTATCAGGGTGCATTATTGGTGTAAGATCAAGTCTACTGGCATGATAGTGCCATCATCCATGCCTGCCTGAAAGGAGCACTGTTTTTCAAGACTGTTCTGCATTTAGTTATACAGTGTTCAAGAACTGCTGACTTGTGCAGTGTTGTAGACCTGCTCTAAGTGTGTGCTTATAGGCTGAAAATTACAAAGTAGAGAGAGAAGGACTTGTCATCATGTTCATGGTGAGCAGAGTGACTTGGAATTTATGGAGTTCCTCGGTTGCCTTTGCTTTTCATCCTTTTGACTTTGTCTTTCATCCTTTTGCGGTTGATAAAATAATTACCAGTTGAGCATTGGCGGTGATGTAATAAACTAGCCTGCACCCCCAACATTTCTGTCCTTTTGCATATAATAGAAAGGATTATTATTATTGAGTGTTTGCTTATATAATCAGAGCAATGTTTATTCAATCAACAGCCGCAGTTAACTGGACTTCATATATTTGTACAAGAGACTCTCAGTGTATAAACAATTTTGCTTGTATATATGTATGGGTACATACACACACTCACACACAGATAAATGTATGCCTTTTAAATCCTGTGGACCACTGCTTTGTATGAGTGTCTGTGTAGCAGTGGCATCTGGTTTCATTTTGTAAATTAGATTAAAAAGTGTGGAATTAAAATTGCTATTTTAGTAAGATAACATATTACTGCCATATAGTTTTTTTTAGCTCCACCCATTAGTAACAAGTTAAATCAGGAATTTCCTGTCTGTGTTGTCTTATTGCTGTGAATGTCTGATAAGGTGGGATTGTTCTCAGAGACTTTCGTCAAAGAAGTGTTGGTTATGTCAGAGCTTCGTTATCTCACCTGATGTCTAGTATCTATTCTTTTGGTGGTTGTTTGTTACCACTTGTAACTGCAGTTGTTTGATATGCCAATGGGGGAGCTGGTGTGTGACTGCTTGACTTCCTAGAAATAGTAACCAAATCTCCTCTTTCCATATGATGTCCTATCACTGTGAAAGAGAAGGTCATTTTGAATAGAGTGATTCTTGGTACACTACAGAGGTGGGGTGCTGAAAAGTTCCTGGCTTTATGGGTATTATGAAGGGCCTAGTTGGAGGCCCAACCTTCCAAGTTCTTTTACATGACTTAAAAACAACTGAAGGACTACTGCAATAAGTGTGTGAATCTGAGAGAGGAATATGTTGAACAAAATCATAATTAACTGATCCTCCTGTATTTTCTTTTACCCAAAGCCAGGGACTTTTCATCACTCCCGTGTATGCCTCAATAAAAGATCTGTTGCTCATAGTTGGGATATCTTTAACTATAGGTTTGCCCCATCAGAGCTGGCCTAAAGTTAAACAGTAACAACAACAATATACAAAAATACAAGTCAAGTTTGGAAGCTTGATGTAGAAACTCAGAGTCCAAGTTTCCTTCAGATACATGTTAGGTAAAGTGCACTTGGGATATCTGTAAAAAGTTGGGACTGTCACAGTTGAAAGGTTTTCGTTCATAGATCTGTCCAACATACATTCAACTTAGCACCACCATGGCTCATAATTATTGTCCAAATAACATCACACATGTGGCAAAAATCTAGGTCACATGAGCTCCAAAGAAGACAAGTATTTCACATAACTAAGATTACATCTCAAGAGTTCAAGTTACCTTATCAGAGTGAATAAATAGTTCAACCCAGAACAGTAAGCAACGAATGATCCTGTATAAATTTCTGGTATCCTCTACTCTCGAATGGAACTATCCGTATACATCTGGGATAGTTTACTGGAATTTATAAATGAATTATATATGTTGGGTCATCCCATAAATAATGCAATTTTTTTATACTTCTTTTATTTTTCAAACTTAAGATAAACAAAGTTCTTTTTTAATCTAAAATATACTCTCCTTCATTTTCTACAATGCTCTTCCATCTATCTGGTAAACTTGTAAGGCCCCTCTTCCAAAATTCACTTCTCTGTGATGAAAAATACTCCTCCAGGACTGTTCTGACTTCATCTACAGAATTCATATTTTTTCTATCCAAATGATTTTGAAGACCGTGGAATAAATGATAATCAGATGGGACAATGTCTGGCAAATATGGTGCGTGGGGCACCGTTTCCCATTCAAACTGCTCTAGACTTTGGAATGTCATCCTCGTTGTATGTGGTTTCGCATTATTCTGATGGAAAAACACCTTTTGTCTTGAAACCAAAGATGGTTGTTTTTCTTTTAACACTGACCTAAGCCACTCACAGTAGGTCTCCTTTGTTATCGTTTGTTTTGGGCTTAAAAGTTCAAAGTGGGCTAAACCTTTCATATCCCACCAAACAGATAACAACACCTTACATGGGTGAAGACCTTCTTTAGCTAATGTTTCTTCTTTCCCTACCTGCTGTCTTCAGCGCTTGAGATTTTTATAGAGAACCCGTTTTTCATCACCAGTCACTATTCAGTCCCAAAAAGGTTCATTCGTGAGATGTGACAGCAAAGAAGAGCACACATTCACTCTCTGTGTGCGATTAGACTCAGAAAGTTTGTGAAGAATCCATTGATCCAATTTGCTGACTTTTCTGATGGGATACAGGTGTTGATAAATGGTTGACCCCCCCCCCCCCCCCTCAATCTTGTCATATGAACATCCAGTTGTTCAATCAAAGGAACAACCTACCCATTGAATTAAGCATGAAAAGTGACTAGGTATTCCACAGAAATGTAAACCCTTAATATAATAATAAGGTATGACACAGCATGACAAAGGTGGACAGTTTGAATATGGGTACAATCCATATGGATAGCATGTCTTCCTGCTGACACCATTTGGACAGTGACTGGGATCTAAAATACCTAAACTGCTTATTAAACTTCAATATCAAACAAATACAACAGCCAACTTTCATTGAAAAAACTAGCCTTGTGAGTGGATTTAGTAGATGGAAACTGGAAGAAACCCATTGTATATGTATGTGTTTGTCTCCCACCACCACTTGGCAACTGGTGTTTGTGTGCTTATGTCCCCTGTAACTTAGCAGCTCAGCAAAAGAGACTGGTAGAATAAGTACCAGGCTTTACAAAAATATAATAAGTACTGGGGTTGATAAGTTCAACTACAATTCTTCAAGGTGGTGCCCCAGCATGGCTGCAGTCTAACTGACACAAGCATAAGATAAAAGATAATGAAATTGTGAGAAGACATGGCCTAAGTAAACTTCACAGCTAACTGAACAGACTTGCTTGGTCATGTGTTGAGCTCACCATTGGAAAGACCAGTTTTCCTACAACTGGATGCCTTTTCAAACACAACTGAAGGAGAAAGAGAGGTAGGCTGGTGAATACATGGCAAAAGGCTATGCAGAAAGACATGATTGAGATGAATGTCACTTGGAAAGAAGGGTGCAGTTTGGTTCAGAATGGTACCATTTGGAGAACCCTCATCGCCTGATGCTCTTTGAGTGAACAGAAATAGCATGATTGTCACAAATGCACCCGACACTTGAGTGAGACCACATCTCAGATGGTTAACTGATTTTTGTCAGCACATGACATATTGACATTACCAGGTGAAGTCTTAGATTTTAGCAAGGGCAGAAGATAATTCAATCTTAGTGACTAGGGTACAACATAAACCCTGTCCTTATTGCTGGGGTGGGGATATCTTTTACTTGTTTCAATCATTAAACTGTGGCCATGCAGTCTAATGACTAACTGATCTTAATACTTATTTTCATTTTAAGCCTGGTGCTTATTCTATCAGTCTTTTTTGCCAAATTGCTAAGTTACAGGGATATAAACATACCAACATTGGTTGTCAAGCTGTGTTGGGGGGGGGGACACACACAAAGACAAACACACACACACACAACAGGTTTCTTCCAGTTTTTGTCTCCCAAATCCACTCACATGGCTTTGGTCAGCTTCAGGCTACAGTAGTAAACACTTGCCCAAAGTGCCACACAGTGTGACTGAACCCAGAACTATGTGGTTAGGAAGCAAACTTCTTACCACACAGCCATTCCTGGACTTTTTTTTTTTTTTTTTTGATGAAGTCTTAATTTCTTAATTCGTTTCAAGATGGTGGATATCAGAGATGAGAATATATAAAGTAAAATTTAGACAAGTGAGGACATGTTCTACATCAAAACTTCTTCATCTTATGTCAGTATATGGGAGTTCAGGAAGGGAGATGGATGTTAAAATAATAGTGGTGATGATGGTGGTGCTGGTTGGGAATCAGTGGTTGTGGTAGGGTGGTATCTGACAGAAAAGATAAGGGGTGGCTGTGATAGTAGTGGACAGTAAGAAGGTGGGAGATGGGGAGGGGAATAATGATAGCATTTATGGTGATGGGTAGTGAGGGCGTGGGTACTGTGTGAATAGTGATGGTGGGGGATGATGGTGACAGTATGTCATGGTGGTTACCAGCAATATACCATGTTTGATGGCATAAAAGTTGCACAGGTGGCGAGCTGGCAGAAACGTTTGTGTATATTCAGGAAAAGAAGGTTTTAGTACATTAAAAATGTGTAATATAGTCCCAACATCATTCAAGACCTGGGATGATTTTTTTGAGACACCTTTTTTTTTTTTTATAAAGTTCATCTTATATGCCATCAAATACAAGGGTGTACTGAAAAGTTTCTGGTTTTAAGGGTGTCACAAAAGGCCTGGCTGGAGACCCAAACTTCTGACTTCTTTTACAACACTTAAAACCGAAGGACTGCTGCAATAAGTGTGTGAATCTGAGAGGGGAATATGTTGGATAAAATCATAACTGATCCTCCTGTATTTTCTTTTACCCAAAGCCAGCAATTTTTTTGCACCTCCCCCCCTCATACACTAGATTGGTGGTGTTTGTCATGAAATGCAGTAATGATGCTGCAGACAGTAACACCCTTCCTCCCAACCTCTTTGCATCCTGGCAGTGGTGGTGTTAGTGATTGTAATGGCTGTAAATTATTCGTTGTTGCAGTGCTGCCGATAGTGTACATGATTGTAGGGTGATAAATCACACTACTACTACTACTACTACTACATAAACCACACATCATTAATAATAACTACTTTCTTCTCTGTTTGCAGACTATCAATGCTTTCTATGATAAGACTTACCCAGCTGAAGAAGATGACAAAAAAAATGTTGATGATAATTGTATGTATTATTATTATTATTATTATTATTATTATTATTATTATTATTATTATTATCATTATTATTATTATTATTAAGGTGGTGAACTGGCAGAACCATTAGCACACTGGACAAAATGCTTAGCGGTATTTTACCCGTCACTTCGTTCTGAGTTCAAATTCCGCCAAAGTCGACTTTGCCTTTCATCCTTTCGTGATCGATAAATTAAGTACCAGTGAAACACTGGGGTCAATGTAATCGACTAGTCCCCGCCTCCCCACAAGTTTCAGGCCTTGTGCCTCCAGTAGAAAGGATTATTGTTATTAAGGCGGTGAGCTGGCAGAACTGTTAGCATGCTGGACGAGTTCAAATTCTATTGAGATCAACTTTGCCTTTCGTCCTTTCAGGGTCGATAAAATAAGTACTAATTGAACAATGGGGTCAATGTAATCAACTCAACCCTTCCCCCAAAATTGCTGCCCTTGTGGAAAAATTTGCAACCATTATTATTATTATTATTATTATTATTATTAAAGACATTGCACAGAATCCAATATTATGATATTATTGATTGAAGATATTGTGTGTACCGGGGGTTTGCACAGTTTGTCAAGTCACAACAAGGACCTCAGACAGACATCACTTTATGCAATATGTGTGCAGTTCCAAGTAGTGCTAACTATTGCAATACACCTTAATTGCAGGTGTTTTGTAATTATTATAATTATTATTATTGTTACACTGGGATCGATGTAATTGACTTACCCGCTTCCCCCGAAATTGCAGGCCTTATGCCAAAATTTGAAAGCATTATTGTTATTATTTATTATTATTAGTATTTATTATTACTAAGGCAGCAAGCTGGCAGAATTGTTAGCGCAACCAGGTGAAATGCTTACTGGTACTTCATCTGCTGCTACATTCTGAGTTCAAATCCCGCCAGGGTCGACTTTGCCTTTCATCCTTTCCAGGTTGATTAAATAAGTACCAGTTACACAAGGGCAGGGAGCAATGAAACCGACTAGCCCACTCCCCCCAAATTTCAGACCTTGTACCTATAGTAGAAAGGATTATTATTGTTATTATCATTACACTGGGGGAAGGGGTCAATATAATTGACTTAGCCCCTTCCCCAAAATTGCTGGTCTTATGCCAAAATTTAAAAGTACTATTATTATTCTTATTACTAGCTGGACCTGTAAAAACTTCACAGAAAGCAAAAAAAATGTAAGCATCTGTAAATAGTGACTTCATTTAATAACTATCAAATAATTATGCATAAGCAGGGCCCTGGGAAATTGTACGAAATACAAAAAATGTAAGCATCTTTAAATAGTGACCATGCCATCTTCCATTCAGTCACCACTCACTCTCTCTCTCACTCTGTCTCTCACTCTCTCTCTTTCTCTCTCACTCCATCTCTGTCCTTCCTCTCTTACTTTGCCTCTCTCTTCAACTATATACCTCCTCTGCTTAACACCTTTTATTTCTGTTTTTCTTTGTACCTATCCCTTCAAGTGTATAAAAGTAACAGTGACGTCAGCAGGTATTTGCTGAGAGAGAGACAGACAGACAGACAGACAGACAGACAGACAGAGTGTGTGTGAAAGAGAGATGCAGACAAACAGAATAAGTGTCAGATAGATAGATAGATAGATAGGCAACATTTCTTTTTGCAATTTTCATATTTTTCATATATGGTAGAAAACGAAAACTTTTCCAGCGTTTTCTGTATGATGATATGAGAATGGTTTGATCGTCTCTCACTATTATTCTCTATCCACTCCCTTGCTTCGCTCAATCCATCTCTCTAACTCTCTGTTTCCCCTCTCTCTCTCTCTTTCTCTCCCTTCCCTCTCCCTCATTTATGTCTCCTTGCCTGTCACCCATCTTCTTGCATTGAACACATCACCCCTCTCTCTCTATCTTTTTTCCTCTTCCCTCCCCTCTCCCTCCATCTCCTTGCCTCTCACCCACCCTCCTGCATTAAATGCATTATCTCCTCCTTTCTCGCTTCCCTTTCCCTCCTCTCTCCCTTGTCTATGTCTCCTTGCATCTCACCTATCCTCATGTGGTAATGAAAAGTGAAAGTGACATCCAATATTTGCTGTAGTTATTTGTCTTTGATTTAACAATGTGTCTCTGTATCTACTTTTCTTTTGATGTATGTCTCAGTCTACTCTGAAAATACTGATAAACATTTAAAAAGAAAAAAAAGAACACCGCCTTCCTTTCAGTCACCACTCACTGTCTCTATCACTCTTTCTCTTTCACTCTCACTTCCTCTCTGTCCCTCCTCTCCCCACTCACTTCAACCATATCTCCTCTGCTTAATACCTTTTGCCCAGTAAGTTACGCATCTCCTTCACTATCCTTCATTTTGTGTGCTGGTGCCATGAGAAAGGTTTCTATATTGTGACACTTACAGAATATACAAAGAAATGTAAACCAATAACTTTATAATCCAACCAAAATATCTCTGTTATGCAAATATAAACAGAATTACTATTTTAGCCTTAAAATACATTGTACTTATTCAAAGAACCCTCTTGGTTTAGTGGTACAGAACATTCTTCTATTCTTTTATTCTTTTACTTGTTTCAGTCATTTGACTGTGGCCATGCTGGTGCACCGCCCTTTAGTCAAAGAAATCAACCCCTGGACTTATTCCCTGTAAGCTTAGTGCTTATTCTATTGGTCTCTTCTGCCAAACTGTTAAGTTATGGGGATACAAACACACCTACATCGGTTGTCAAGCGATGGTGGGTGGGTGACAAAGACAGACACAAATATAAACACACACATGCATATATATATATGTACAATGGGTTTCTTTCAGTTTCCAGCTACCAAATCCAATCACAAAGCTTTGGTTAGCCTGAGTAAAAGACACTCTATAAAGTAAAGAATTAAATTTTGTGTAGCCACCTGTTGGCAACTTTTCTCCGCCACCCATTTTTTGGGGTATTACCCATTTTTCTGGGCTCTTTTCACAGCTATACCCCATTTGAAATTTGCATTAGATTTTGTTTGGGGGGGAAAAAAAGGGGAGCAGGACTTGTTTGTAGAAAAAATTTTAAATGTGCCAGAAAAAAAAACATGGTCTTCCCCGCCAACTAAAAGACATGAAGAATTATCAAATAAGTACCAGGGGTGGAGAAAAGAAGAGGGGACTAACACTCGATCCTTCTAGAACTCTCAGAATAAAAACCTAAACACCTGAAAGACTTTCCTTCTGTTCATTACTAAATCTAAACAATGTGAGAGATCACTATATGGATCCCTTGTATGCTAAAAATAGATGTCAAACCGTCTTGCCACTAAATCTGTGTTCTCAACTTAGTAACATGCTAGATGCTTATGAGCTAGACAAATGAAAAGAAATAAACATAGTTTGCCATCTATTTTTAGCATACAAGGGAATTTATAGAGTGATCTCTCATATTGTTTATGTTTTAAATAGAATTCACGGTCCTCATTGTTGTTATTCTTTATTGCCATCACCATCACATTCATTCCTAGTTGTCTTTCTCTAATATTAACTGTCACATGTGTTGCTACTTCTGATGCTGCATTCTATATTAAACATGCAGCTGGTTGTACTTGTAGCCCTTTTAATATTTGCTGCTAGAAATATGGTTTCTGTAACTTCTCTAAATAAAATCATCACACAGAGAAGTAAATAATTAAAAGAAAAAGGAAAACAGAAATATGATGAGTCAGTGAGGGAACCTCAATGTGGTACTTTGACCTACTAAAGATAACAACCTAATATCCTCCCTGTTGTTTGTGTTAATGAGAACATGGCAGCTGAGTTCACAGCTTCTATTGTCCATGTGGGTATATGTGATTCCACCCCACACACATAATGGACTATCCCTGTTGAAGACGACGTATGAGTGTTCAGCTTTTGCCTGAACAACTGCACAGTGTCCTACTCATCAGGTGCCAAAGTGGTTGCAAAGTAACGTAAGATCAAGTGTTTTGCTCAAGAACACATTGCACCACCCAGTCTAGGAATTGAGACCACAATCTTGCGATCGTGAGTGCAACACTCTAACCATTTGGCCACACACCCCCACATATATATACATATAATCATTGTCATCTTTTAATGTCTATCTTCTATGCTTGCATAAATTTGATGGTTTAACAGGATCCAACATGTCAGAAGACATGTTCCTTGTGCCATTCAGTAACAACTTTAGCTGTGTGAATTGGTGCGTTATCATCCTGAAAGATTGTGTTTCCTTCCGGAAACAGTTTCCGCAACCATGGGATGAATTTGATCAGATAAAATGCTTAAATAGTTTGACTATTAATTCTACCATGTAGGGAAACCATTGGGTTGGCGGATTTCCAAGATATAGCCCCCCCCCCCCAATCATCACAGATCCTCCTCCATGTTTAACAGTTGGAAGAAGGCAGTCTGGGTCAAATGCTTCTTTTGGCTGTTTCCACAC
>NC_069001.1:18135943-18142443 GCF_001194135.2 Octopus bimaculoides | reverse complement strand
AAAATTATGATGCTATGATGCTAGGTGTTTCCATTATTTTGTCCTGTCTATATATATAGATATATAGGAAGACATGGGATGAAGTGGTGAGGACTGATCTTAGGATGTTGGGGCTCAATATGGGGTCCTAGGGAAGACCTGTCCACAAAACTGAGTGCTAGAAGAGTTGTGTCCCACCCACATGTAACAACACTCTTTTCACCCACTCTACCCTAAGAAATCAAATTAGAACCCCTTTTCTAATTGCATCTTCCTCTTCCTCACATTTCCTCCTCATACATTATGATTGTTTTCCAATCCCCTTTCTTGCCCTCACTGCCATGCTCACTGTATCACTACTCCCCACACACCCCACCATCCACACCCATTCTGTATTTTTTTAACCAGGTTCTATGTTCATATTCTTATTACTTGTGAGTATACCCTAACACTTCACCATCTCTCTTCTACTCTCTCTTACACTTTTGCTGTTTCCTACTCTCTCTCTCTCTTTCCATTTGGTCACTCTCTCTCTCTCTCTCTCTCTCTCTCTCTCCTCTTGTTTTTCCTCTGACTAGGTAACCAAGTATCACCTTTACATCATTACACTTCTCTCTGGCCTCTTTCTGTACCTCTCTCTCTCACTCTTTATCTCCTCTCTCACTCTTTATCTCCTCTCTCACTGGTTAACCATGTACCTCCTCCATTAACAAGACACCTATTTCTGCCTCTCTATTTCCCTGTTACACTAACCTTTCATCATTTGATACTGGATCACCTCAGCTAACACCCCTCTCTGTTGTGGCAAGACACCTGCTTCTGTCTCTCTGTCTCTTTGTCACACTCTAACTTTTCATCCTCTGACACAAATTCCCCTCCTCAAATGCCCTGCTCCTCTCATAATTTCATGTCTTGTGAGTTACTTGTTTACCCTGCCAGTGCTGGTGCCAAGTTAAAAATAATGCGGTTGGTGTTTGGAAGGTCATCCAGCTGTAAAATTCTTGCCAAAACTAACTTCACCTGTGCTAGTGCCACATAAAAAGCACTGAATCCACTCTGCAGAGTGGTTGGTGTTAGGAAAGGCATCCAGCTGTAAAATCCTTGCCAAAACAGACACAGTAGCCTTGGGTAGATTTTCTACCTGGCCGGCTCCTGTCAACTGTCCTACCCATGCATGCATAGAAGATGGACATTAAACAGTGATGATGATGATGATGATATATATATGTTGTTGACAATGATTTCAAAGTTTCATCCAGTTATGCCATCGTCCAACATTGGCTTAGCTGGCCAAAACTTCAAAGTCACTGTCAACAACATTTGTGTATAACAATAATAAATTTGTACACTACAAAAGTATAAAGTAACCCATCAGATTAATGTAAAATTGTTTTTATTTAGAACTGAACATAAAAAGAAACATTAATATATATATATATATATATATATATATATATATATATATATATATATATATATATATATACGAGGTGGTATAAAAAGGTTCCTGGACTAGTTGTATTTAATAAGAATAACTTGTTTACCTAAGTTTTAACATCATCTTCTTCGAAATAGTCACCTTACACAGCAATACACTGGTCCCAGTGTTCCTGCCACTTTTGGAATCTGGCTTGGAAGTTGTTTTCCATAAGCAAGTTGAGGACCTTCTGTGAGTCACTTTGGACCTTGACAGTAGTGTTAAAACAGTGATCTTTGAACTGCATTTTCATCTTGGGGAAGAGAAGGAAATCTGCAGGTGTTAAATCTGATGAATAGGGCAGGTGCAGAAGCAATATCATGTCACGAGAGTGACAGGGTGCATTGTTGTCATGAAGAATCAAACTCTTCACACTCCACAGATCTGGTTGCTTTCGCCAAATGTCCTCCCTCAAACACTTCAAAATGTTGCAATAGAACTCTTGATTGACAGTCTGGCCCTGGGGGAAGAATTCTTGATGCACAATACCACATTTTCGGGGTTGATGCTCATGGCAGGTCTTGCAGGAATATTCTTCTACTTTTGAAGTGCCTGTGCCACTCGAAATATTGAGTACAACCCATTGCCTCATCACCATAAGCTTGCCAAAGCATGCTCAATGTCTCTGTAGCAGTCTTCCCAAGTTTAACCCAAAATTTCATGATGGCTCTTTGTTCCTGTCCATGATAAAATCACAGACTACTGCATTCATGTGATCACAAAGACACAAATTTCACAACTCGTGAAATAAACACAGCAATGTCACTCAGCACACTTCCCCATGAAGGTCACTGCTAGCTCTCACTGCACTCACAAATGTGTGCTGCCATCTGTCGATGCACTACAGAATGATGCCATTTTTATACTCATAGCCACAGATAGTTAAATTGATTACATCAAGCCCAGCATTCAACTGGTAGTTATTATATTGACCCCCAACAGGATGAAAGGCAAAGTTAGCCTTGGTGGAATTTGAACTCAGAATGTAAGGGACAGACGAAATAACTCTAAGTATTTCACTTTGCATGCTTATGATTCTGCCAGCTTACCACTAATATGGATAAATGGACATAAAATGAATAAACAAATATATATTTGTGTTTGTGTGTCTAATACTTCAATATTATTCTCCATAATCTCTTGTTTTCTATTTACAGGTGCTCTTATGTACCTTAATGAGGCAACATTACTGCACAATTGTAAAGTTCGTTATTACAAGAACCAGATTTATGTAAGTACCATACCATTTGACTTTCCTTTATTTCAAAAAAGCATAATCTAAACTACTTGAGTGCAATCTATTGCCTACATTCCAAAACATTGTCCAAGAGAATCCCTACAACCCAGTATACAACCCTAGTCATTGTTGTCATTATTTCAACATCTATCTTCCATGTTGGCAATGGTTAAATGGTCTGTGAGGACCCAACAGAACCGAGAACTCCATTGTATTCTGATGTCTCATTTTTGGCTTCCTTTCTACTGTTGGATGCCTTTCCTAATACCAATCATTTTAGAGTGTGCTAAGTGCTGTTTTCTCTTTTTTTTCTTTTTTCATAGCACCAACACTAGTGAAGTTGCCATGCACTTTGTAGTCTATAAATAGAACTGAACACCTATCATTCCATGATTGTTAAATCAAGTCTTATAAATGTTTAAACATGGTTATATCAGATTCAGATCCCTTTATTGATTCTATTTATTTATTTATTTATTACCTTTTATCATCTCAAATGGATGTTTAAAATATTCAGTATCATTTACTTATAAAAAATATTGATAAAATGACAATTCATTCATTGCTTTTTTTTTTCTTTTTTGATCTTTGTAGACGTATACAGCCAATATATTGATTGCAATTAATCCTTATTATGTGATCAAGGATTTGTACTCTTCAAAGACAATACAAGACTATTGTGGAAAATCTTTAGGAACCATGCCTCCCCATGTATTTGCTATTGGTAAGTAAATATTTTTTTTTTACTTTCATCTATTTTTTGTTATTATTTAATGTAGGAACTTTGATTTGGCAGCCGGGGACATCAATGGGGTGGGGTGGGGGATAAAATACCTTGTAGTATTGAGTTATGTAGCTTTAGGTTTTGAGTATGATTCTCACTGGAGGTTGACTTTACCCCCTTGTATCTGGGGGTTGAAAAAAGTTCCAGTGATTACAACCTAAGATATGTCACCATGAACATATGTTATTGTAATTTCTATTATTTTCCTTACGGTGATGAATATCAGACCTGTTTGAGCACACTACAAGATGATAGCCATGCAGAATTTAGTCTATTTCATTAGCTATTTGCCTGTCCTTTGTCTCATATGTAAGGACATATTTCCCTGGCATCTATGCATTAAACATGATACACATTCCCAATTCTTATTCTTCAACAGCTGTGATGGAACTGGACAGTCCATATTCTCTTCTTAACCTGTTAATCTGATAATTTGCTATCACCCTTCAAAAAAGGGAATTCAAGAAATTATACTATTACAAAGTATTTATATCGAATTTAAGTATTCAAATTTAAATATAATTAATGTTGTCCATTTATCATATTTAACCTCATCATTTATCATATTTAACCTTTCATCATCATCATTGTTTAACGTCTGCCTTCCATGTTGACATGGGTAGGACTATAGTATTTAAACTCATCTGGCACAGTCACCTCCTTCACTACTACTACTTCCCCACCAATTGAGGGTTCTTGCCTTGTTAGTTTCTTGGTGACCTTACTGGTCCAGTGCCTCCTAAAAATCATCCATTACACTCTATTAAGTGTTTGGCATTAGGAAAGGCATCTAGCTACACATGCAAATCACATCAAAGCACAGTTCTCTTGGCTTGCTAGCTCTTGCTGGTGCATCCAACCCATGCCAGCATGGAGAACTAACATTAAATGATGATGGTAGTGATGATAATGATGATGAATATGCAGTTTTGCATAATCATATTTTTTAATGATTTTTTTCATCCATACTGTTTGTTTTTAGGGTTATTTATTTCTTATTAAATTGTAGAATGAAAATTGAACTTTCTGTTATATTTTAGAAATCATATCAGGACAATATAAAGACACCAGTTGTTGCTATTCTATACTTTTTCTTTCCTCTGCCCACTACCAATTTTTTTCGCAAATCAAATCTGATGCCTTTCCAACTGATCATTTGAACATCTTTATCCATAGAGAAGGTTGCAGAGATGGTGTGGCAAGAACTTTGGGAGGAAAAGAGAAGTGAAATATAGACAAGCAACAACTGGTACATGTGTTTATAGGTTTTATTAGTTGTGACTCTTCCCAAATATAACATTAGTTTAAATGCATAGTTTCAGATCAAAATTCTTGGAAATCAAAATCAAAACTTAATTTTATTCATGAATGGCTTAATCAATATTTCTTTCATTGTTATTTTTTACCTGTTTCAGGTGACAAAGCATACCGAGATATGAAAGTGTTGAAACAAAGTCAGTCAATTATTGTCAGTGGTGAATCTGGAGCTGGTAAAACTGAATCCACAAAATACATCTTAAAATACTTGACAGAGAGTTGGGGTACTCATGCTGGAGCCATTGAACAAAGGATTGTGGAATGTAGGTTATTTCTACCATTGTTTCTCTATTGTTTCTACCTTTTCTCACAAAATGTAACATTATATCTAAGAATAAAACAAACAAAATCCCTTTTTTTTTTTTTGCCTCCTTTGATGTTGGGTGTAGCAAACCCCCGCCCCTCAAATTTGTAATTCCTGATAAACATTTCAAACAGCAAATGCATAGTTTCTACCAGTCCAAACCACGATAGTAATTGAAAGAAAAAGAAATGGTAAAACATAAACAACATGAAGATACCACATACCTAACTTCACAAGTGCCACAACAATGACAAGAATTTTCTGCCACATTCTGTGTAATGCAGAATCTTTGTTAATGGCAGAGTAACAGTTGTAGTTGAACTTGGAGTATGATATTCTCTACTTAACCCATTAAATCATAATGTCTCAAAAACTGGACAGTTAGAGAATTATTTCAAATTTAAATATGGTTCACATCTTATTATTAACTTTACATGAATCCAAAGTAGTGTTTAACCATTCTTTTATGATTTATTAATTCAGCTTGTCTTTTTTTTTTATTGTTATTCAATTGTAATTTTGGATTATAAATTTTATTGTAATTTTATTAAAGAATCTTTAGTTATGTTCTGAGCACTGTCTTAATGGTTAAATAATTCTAAGTCCCTCCAAATTCTTGATTAATTTCAAAATTAATTGTAAAACATCCACAATATATTAAATTCATGGAGTGTACATAGAACAGCAAGAATCAAAACAATAACCTATCAATAGATTCTTAATATGTCTTGGCAGATTTAAGCATGAATGTCTGATCATTGCTTGTTATCATCATTCATCTACAGTAGTAGTTGATCATCATTCAACTACGGTAGTAGTTGAATAATAATCTTAATGTAGCTTTTTTGTCACAGTCAGCGTCTTCCAAGCAGTCTCACTAATTCAATTTTAGTTGAAATCAAATTAAGTTTTTTGAATTATGTTTGACTGGTGATAAAGCTACATTTAGACATAAAATACTTCAAATCTGGTGCAGTAGAACAAAAGTTAAAAGAAAAAATGTATAGACCAAACTGGATGACTGACTGGTAGTTATGCCCGACATCGACACTTTGAATCCACACCATTCTTTTAATTTTGATTAAAAATTATTATATTGATATTAATATGAAAGAGAAATGTTAAAAGAATATATTGGTAAAGGTTTTGTAAAATTTTATCCATTAGAAAAAAAGATATTTAATTTTAATTCTCAAATTTTTGCATGATATTAAAGGGACACTACTCAGCATTACTGAAGTCTGTAGTAAGGCTGTTCAGAAAAGGCAAATGTTACTTGTAATTATATTCTATTCAATATTAATTGAATTTTGAAAAAAATATGGAAAAGCACCTAAGAGGTACATTTTAATTTTAGCAGCAATATTTTAAGCTCTAATTTTAATGAGTTTTTTTTTTTTTT
>NC_069001.1:18133003-18135331 GCF_001194135.2 Octopus bimaculoides | reverse complement strand
TTTTTTTTTTTTTTTTTTTTGTCCTCTAATTTTCCAGGTTTAATTGTTAAGAATATTGTTAGTATGCATCTGCATTTTTCATTGGCTAGTTCCACTATGGAGAACACCTCTCTTTAAATGATGTGTATTCATAACACACATGATTCGCAGGTGTAAGGGGACTTTGAGTTACAGCATGTTTTGACCTCATTGTGTGTCCCCTCCCTCTGCCAACTGATGAGTCTAACAAGAACATGAGCTCTTATTCATAGAAATCAACTAATGAATTATTTGTTGATGCCAAATGTTTAATAATTCATTGGGTGTATGCAGAAAAGCGAGAACTCAACCAGTGGCACATCTATTTATTCATAATATGTTTTGACAGATGAGGGCAGCAAACTGGCTAAACTGTTAGCATACTGTGCGAAATCCTTATCAGCACTTTGTCCATCCTTACATTCCAAGTTCAAATTCTGCTAAATCAACTTTGTCTTTTCATCCTTTTGGAGTCAATAAAATAAATACCAGCCAAGTATTGAAGTCATTATAATTAACTTACCCACTTCCCCTGAAGTTACAACAGTGGTGGTGGTGGTAGTAGTAGTTGTAGTAAAGAAAAACAACAATGATTTTCAACATAGATTCAAGGCCACAAATTTGTGGGCATGTTTTTGAATCTGGAAGGTTGAAAGACAAAAGTAACTTTGGCAGGTGAGCTGGAAAAATTGTTAGCAAGCCAGGCAAGATGCTTAGTGGCATTTTGGCTATCTCTATGTTCTGAGTTCAAATCCTGCTGAGGTTCACTTCGCTTTTTCATCCTTTCGGGTTCAATAAAATAAATACCAGCTGAGCGCTGGGGTTCATATAATCAACTTACCTACTCCCACAAAATTGCTGACCTTGTGCCAATACTTGAAACCAATATGTTTTGGCAAATTCAAATGTGAATGTCTGATCGCTGTTGATAAAGAGAGGAATTGTTCTCTGCTGACAGAAAAAAAAAAAACAGAAGCAATCAGGAATTCATTTTGAATTTGCCTTAATGTATTAACAGTGAAATAATTCTATTTTAAAACAAATGAAATTTCCATTTATTTGGCAGCAAATCCTTTGTTGGAAGCATTCGGCAATGCAAAGACTGTGAGAAATAACAACAGCAGTCGATTTGGGAAATTTGTTGAAATACATTTTGACAAGAAGGTAAGAGTATTGTCTTGTGAATGAGAGTGTGTCTTTTGTGTATGTTACGTTGTGTGTGTGTGTGGTGTTGTTTGCATCTGTCTGTAATTAGGAAAAAGCATTTTTCCAAATATAATCAGCCATATCACAGTTGTTGTACAAGCCTTCAATCACGCATGCATACACACACACGCACACCTAGATCAGCACATTAATATGCTCCTCTTGGGTAACTTCAATCTCCCAAATGTTAAAAGACCAGAAGGTCACATCCTCTCTGGGATGTCACTGCATGAACAAAAGTATGTAGAGTCATTACTTGAACTTTCTAATATGCTGTTCATGGAACCAGTGATACTGAAGCCAACCAGGGGAAACAACATCTTGGACCTCTGCTTCACAAATAATGTGGATCTTATCCACAATATGAAGGTGACTCCAGCAACACTCTCAGACCACAAACATTGTTGAATTAAGTCTGTATGGTCCTAAGCAAACTGCTGATAATCTACCCAATCAGGAGGACTCAAGCCATATCCAACTTGAATTTCAAATAAGTGATGTCCTTCATTTTCCAATCCTCTGTTAAAATGTTTGACTGCAGGGAAATATTACATTACTTGGAAAGAAATGAGGGTTGGTGACAGGAAGAGCATCTTCAATAAATTTCATATGACCCATTCAAGTTTGGAAAAGTGAATGCTAAAGGCTTGGCTTCATGCTCTTGCTAGGTGACGCTAGGGATCATTCTTAGAGGTGTCATCATGCATAGAACTGACCAGGTCCACCAGTGCTCTTCATCACTGGTGGTCCCATGCCAGCCCCTCTGCATCCTCCATGTTAATAGGGATGTATTTGAGTGGGGATCTTATGACCAGATGCTCTTCCTATCAACAACTCTTCCCTGTTTTTTAGTTAAAGGATATCTTATTTAATAGGTCTCACAAAATGCAAAACAACTAGTCATAATGTCACCAAGGAATATAAATATCATATCACTGTTTTGGTCAAGCAAACCTGTGGTTTATGAACACTCATGCACATTTGTATGCATGGACACACACTTGCACATGCTCAAACACATACACACACTCCTTTATACCTATACTTTCTTTTACACACACACACACACACACACACACACACACACACACACACACACACACA
>NC_069001.1:18120865-18132993 GCF_001194135.2 Octopus bimaculoides | reverse complement strand
TTCCCATTTACTCTCTGCTCACTGAGACTCTCCCTTCATGTATCTCTCTTTTATTGTTGTTTTTACAGGCCTCTGTCGCCGGGGGCTTCATATCCCATTATCTTTTGGAAAAATCTCGGATTTGTGTCCAAGGAAAAGATGAACGGAATTACCATATTTTTTACCGTTTGTGTGCTGGTGCCCCAGATGATTTGAGACAGAAGCTAAAACTCAGCAACCCACAAAGTTTTCGTGTGAGTAACTTCATACTTAACCTTTTGTTTCCATATTTCTGTTGAAATATACAGCCTTTGTTTCAATTAATTTTGTTGATAATGAAGAAATAATTTTGTCATTATTAACTCTTTATTTTTTAGGGCTGTGAGCTGGCAAAACTATTAGCATGCTGGGCAAAATGCTTAGTGGCATTTTGTCCATCTGTATGTTCTGAATTCAAACTCTGCTGACATTGACTTTGCCTTTCATCTTTTGGGGTCGATAAAATAAGTACCAGTTGAGTACTGGGGTTGATGTAATCAACTTACTCCCTTCGCCTGAAATTGTTGGCCTTGTGCCAAAATTTGAGACCATTATTAACTCTTTTGTTACCATAATTCTGTTGAAATACTCTGCCTTTGTTTCAATGATCAGATGCCCTCCTTGTCAAACCTTTTAGTTATCTGTCATGATCCACAAGGTTATAATGTACTGACTCTCTAAAACCAAGATGCACTAATGTGTTAAATGGTATTAAACCTCATGAAAAGGAATTATTCTCGCAATTGATGTGATTAATATCAGTCTGAAGATCTGCAAAAGAATATGTGAACAGGATTCCTGCTTCCAAATGCCAGCTTCAAATTTAATACTAGATTGTTTTTACTCAATAACTAACCCATTCATTTTTTTATAATATAGTTCTTTCTTTTATTTATTGTCATTTAATAAAATAAACTTCTTGTGTTTTAACATCTTGAAATTAATCAAAATTTGGAGGAATTTAGTGAATTATTTTTCCGTTATTAAGTTCATGTTTGGAATATAAATTTGCATTATAGTTCTTGCATAAAATTTTGATGAAAGTTTTTTTAATTTAAACTTGAACAGGTGTGTCTCCCTATCATAACATCTTAGGCAGTCTTATGAAGTTGTATAGCCTCATGGTTAGGGTGTCAGGTTTACAATTGTAAAGTTGTAGGTTCCATTCTCAGAGTGGGTGGCACTTCATTTCACATTCTTCCAGTTTACTCAACTGAAATGAATATTAACAGCAGCTTGCAGGAGACTGGCATCCCATCCAGAAAGAGTTTTGCACTGTCAGTTTTTTACATGCCATGGAAACTGGAATTAGCTCTGGCATAATCTTGTGAACTCAAGACAGATTTAACTTGTGGGTGGTCTTAGGCAGGCTGGCATTAAGAGGGTTATTTTGTTATAAAATGAATTTATAAATTGTTTTTTTTTTTTCACTCATCCTCTCTTTTCTCTTTTTACAACAAACAGTATTTGAATGGTGGATGTATGCAATTTTTTGCCTCTGGAGATGCCAAAGAGAAAAATCGGAAACCAGACAGGGTAAGTAGCATATCATCTATTTCCCCATCACCTTACTCTCCCTTTCCCTCTCCCCACCCTTTATTTTTTACTATTTTTTCTTTTCTTTTGCATTACTTCCAATCTATTTATTTAGCATTATCAATGTATTTTATCTTGTCATTGATAAAGTGCCTTATCTGTCCAAAATATTAATCTTCAAAATAACTACACTTCCCAGATTTTTTTTTGTATTTACTATTTTCCAATACAGACCATCCATAGTTCCTTCACACCTACATTCAACCATGTGGCAGTAGTTACTGTTTCACTGCGGGTACAGTATGGTTGAATAGTTAAGAAATTTGCTTCACAAACACAAACTCCTGGGTTCACTCTTACTGTGTGGTATCTTGGGCAAATATCAGGGTGATCCATACCTTTCCAGTGAAGGTATAGAAGTATGTAGATGGGTTTTACATGTAATTCAAAAGGTACACCTCTCTTTCTCTCTCTCACACACATGCAAACACACTGTCATGGTGATTCTACTTGAGATATATTCTTTTATTTCTTTTACTTGTTTCAGTCATTAGACTGCAACCATCCTGGGGCACAGCTTTGAAGAATTTTTTGTTGAGTGAATCAACCCCAGGACTTATTTTTTCTTTATTCTAAGCCTGGTACTTATTCTATTAGTCTCTTATTTGATTGCCAAAACACTAAGTTACTGGAACATAAGCACATCCACACTGGTTATCAAGTGGTGGTGGGGGACAAACACGGACATAAAGAGAAACACGCATATATGTATGTATATATGACTGGCTTCTTTCAGTTTCCATGTCAACCAAATCCACTCACAAGGCTTTGTTTGGCCCAAGGCTATAGTAGAAGATGCCTGCCCAAAGTGCCTTGCAGTGGGACTGAACCCAGAACCATGTGGTTGGGAAGCAAACTTCTTACCACACAGCCACACCTGCACTTCACTCAGTTTTTGTTTATTGTTTAGTTTTGTTGTTTTTCTTTTTAGGGCTGTGTTTATGATCCACTTCTTGACGACGTCAAGGACTTCAAACTTACTGCAGATGCCATGGCCAAAATGGGAATCGGAGATGGTGAAAAGATGTCTATTTTTGGTTTGATAGCAGCAGTTTTACATCTTGGCAACATAGATTTTGAAGAGAATCACGACGACAGCAAAGGTGGTAATAATCCTGACATTTAATTGTGTGTGTTTCTGTGTCGTCTTCTTCCCTGTGTCTTTCATATGCTCCATCATCCTCCTGCTGTCATCGTTGTCATATATGCTGACTACCATGTAGAACAGCCTGCCTTCCTGAATGTTGTTTCTCGCTGCTGCTACTACTACTACTACTGCTGCTGCCACTACAACTGCTGTGTTGCTCCTACTACTACTACTACTCCTGCTGCTGCTACTCCTACCTGATTCCATATCCTTCCATAGAGCTGCTGCTTGTTATGGATTTAATCTTTTTTTTTATTTTTGGGGGTCAGGGAAAAAAGTTCTTTTTATTTTTGTTTTTCCTTTTGATTTTTTTTTATATTTAGTTAGTATTTGTTTTTAATTTTTAATAATTTATTTTAATTTTTTCTGTTTTTTTTTTTGTTTATTTCTTTAACCACTTTCCTTTGTTCTTTAATTTCGATAAACTTTTCCTTATTTCTTACTGTTTGCTCAGCGTTGCTTAAAGCTAGCTCTACAATTTCCTCAAATCATTCTCTCTCTCTCTCTCCACCCACTCCTGCTTCCCATCTTTCCCTATGTGTGTGTGTGCATGCGTATATATAGCTTAGGCATTGCAAGACTAATAACCTGGTATACTACTCAATATACATATGCTTCAAAACAAAGCATTAGTTGAGTACAGAGCTGTAATAGGAAAATAAAATGACAAAGGAATAAACTATCATTTTATGAACTTCATTATCTTACAGCTGTTTCTGCTATAAGATGCAGTGGACTCATAATTGTGTGCCTAAATAACATCTTGTAGCACTTCGTATTTGATGCTCTGATGAAGCTATAGTATTACTTTGGTACTTAGTTATGAGTACACTGCATCTTATAGCAGAAACAGCTGTAAGCTTTATACTAGGTGTTCATAGGTAAAAGTATGATAGACAGGATCAGGTGTCTTGCTGTAGAAGACAGATATGGCTACTCCAGTTGGAAAAGCAAGAGAAAAGTGGTATACATATACATTTATGTTCATCATGATCAGTATTTTATGTCTGCTTTCCAATCTGGCATGGGTTAGATGGGTTTCCATGGTGCATGTAAGTTCTTATTGTTCAGAACTATTGTTCTTATAGATAGCTTAGAGGACCATGTCTTAGTCATACATTCCATTTTTGGTATGATTTCTGTACCTAGATGCCCTCCCTTGCACCAACCACTTTAGAGAGTATAGGAAGTGGGAAAGGAAGTGCTTTTTTATCCATGGCATTAGCCTTAGAGAGGTTGTCATACATTTGGCAAGATTAACGAGTTCTCTCATTGTTTCCATTCTCTCAAGATTAATATGACTGAGAGTGTGAACAAAACATGTTTGACACTCAAAGCAGTGATGTAAAATGAGCGAACTTTAGATCAGTTCAAATATGTTTGATCTGTAAAAAGGCCTTTTTCACTGCAGCTTGCCATGAAGAAAAGTTCTTGCTTTAAGCAGAAAGTGTTAAAAACAACCAAAGTCAGTTTAAAATGCCTTTTATAGATGTTTTTGTAACATCTTAGCTCTCTTCAGAACCCTGTTCAGAAAAAATTATAAGGATTGCTTTGCTTCCTTATAAGAAATCAGAAGTACATTGGCCACCAGGTCAGAACAAATATATGGTTGGCACTTAGAGTATTTGACCTGTAAAGAGGTATATATATATGTGTGTGTGTGTGTATTTCCCTATTTCAGCTCTTCGCTCTCTCACACTTACATCATTGCTCTCTCTCTCTCTCTCTCTCTCTCTTACAATTGCTCTAGTTCTATCTATGCTTTCTTCCTTTCCCTCCCTCTCCCCCTCTCTCACTGTATTACTCTTGTCAGTTTCTCTCCCTTTCCCACCTTTTATATGTATCTTTTGTCCCTTTCCTTTTCCCTCTCCTCTGTAAATGTTGATCAATGAATTCATTACGGCTCCACCTTCCAATGTTTTAAACCTTTATTCATAACTTTGTAACAATCCTTATCTGTCTGTTTGTCTTCATTTTCAGTGTAAGCCTTTTTCACCTGTTGCTGTACTATTTATATTTCTGCTCCTATTTTATGGGTCCATTAACATAACAACATCTCAAAAGCAAACCTTTGCCATCCATTTTAAAAATGAGAAAGCAAAAGACCTGTAAATTTAAAGAAAAGTAACATTTGATGGAATTTAATAGCTTTTATGTTTTTAATGTCTGCTTTAAAATACAGTCAGTAAATGTTGCTTATTATAATCAGTTAATGTTATCAGATAATGTTGTAGGGAATTAGTAATAATCGTACACACCTCCCATGTGACAAATGGAATAACCTTGTCGCTAGAAGTAAAGAGAAGTACGTGAAGTACCAGAGTACGTAGTAGGCAGTCGGAGATAGTCATGTCTACACCAAAGTGAACATTATTACAATCCAACATATTAAGGATTTAAACAACTCACGAGGAATTAATAAACTTGATGAGGATAAACCAATTCATGTGGAGTTAATAGAAACTCAAAGAGTTCATAAACTTACAAAGTTTTGTTGTGCGAATTTTACAAAATAAAATCGTAAAATTATGGAAAATTTGTTGTCTGGTTTGCTCGAGTTGCAAACAACAGCAGCAGCAGCTACGACTGCAAGAACAACAGCTGAAGCAGCAACAACAACAACAAATAATATTACAGCAACAAATGCTGCAATTACTGAAGTTGTCAGGAAAGTCAGAAAAAGTGTTCTTGACAGACTATGTCACAAACTCCATAACAGTTCAATTACAAATCTGACGAAGGAGTTACCTTAAAAACATACTACAGAAGGCATGAGCAAATCTTCGAGAAGGAATGTAAAGATTGAGACGACGAGATGAAAGCACACTTAATCTTGAGAAAACCAGTGGCAACAGAACATGAATGATACAGTAATTATGTACTCCCAAGAAAACCTTTGGACATAAACTTTAATGACACAATAGATATATTGTGTAAAATTTTCAGTGAAAAAAGCTCATTGTTCAACACACGTTGGAAATGTCTGAACATAGAAAAAAACAACAATGAGGACTACATCACATATGCTGGGAATGCAAGAAGTTTAAGCTAGATGAATTAATACCAGATATGTTCAAATGCCTGATTTTTATACACAGACTTGCTGTCGAAAGAGACCCAGAAGTTAGAACTAGAATTCTCGCAAAACTGAAACAAAACCAGGATGTAACCCTACGGCAGGTGTCAGTAGAATGTGAAACGATAGACAAATCAAGACATGACATGGAGGAAATTGAATGTAAAGATTGTTTCCAAGTAAAGCAAGTGTGAAATAGTCAGAATAGAGATAAAGTATTTTCTAAAAAACACAACAAAAATCAGGAAATAAACCCATGTTTTGCATGTGGAGGTATACACCTGAGGAAAAATTGTCCATTTTAAAATGCATCCAGTATTACCACAATGAAAGTACTTTCATTGTGGTAATACTGGATGTATATAGACATACTGCAGAACAAAGATGGCAAAACGTCAGAACAAAGAAAGAAATTGGTAATATAATGATGAGGAAATTCATGTAGGTGAAAATCAGAAATACTAGTGTTAAAATGCAGTTGGACACTTGTGATATCACCATTATAAATGAAAAAACTTGGAAATATGTCGGTAAGCCAAAATTAATTAAATCTAAAAAGGTAGCACATAGTGTTATGGGGAAAAGATTATATATTTTTGATGAATTCGCATGTAATGTAACATTTCAAGGTCAAACAAAAAAGGCAAAGATACATGTATTAAAAAGTTCATGTAATTTATTTGGCACAGAGTATATGGAACTATTCAAGTTGTGGAATATACCCATAAGTGTTTTAAGTGGAAATATAGTCGGTTTAGTCGAAGGTTCAAATGCAGCTGAGGGACTGAAACAAAAATTGCAGTAAAACGAAATGAAAAATTGCCCACAATAAAAAGTAAACATTGTTCCAAAGTAGATGCTTCATGGTTGAGACTACACATCGATTTTACTGGTCCTTTAAATGGTTCTTACTATTTAATGGTAGATGATAGTTTTTTGAAATGGCTTGAAATTTGCAATTGTGAAAAACCAATCTCCTCAACTGTGATAAATTTTTTAGATGAATTGTTTGCAAGATTTGGCATCCCAGACAAGATAGTGTCTGACAATGGAATGCAGTTTGTGTGTAGTGAATTTTTAAAAAAATTGTGAGACGTTCATGGTAGAACATATAACTACGGCGCCATACTATTCCAGATCTGATGAACAGGCAGAACGCTTTGTCAATATCTTCAAAAGAGCCCTTAGAAAATCAAGTAAAGAAGTCACATTTTTAAGAGTGTACCGTGTGACACCAAATCTGAATATACCAGCAGGAGCTGATGTTTGCAAGGAAAGTAAAATCGGTCTTTGATAAATTGCTATCTGGCAAGAAAAGACAAAGTGCCAGGGAAGACATAGCAAGATTCTTTAAGATTAGTGAAAAAGTGTTTATGAGGACATACAAGAATGGAAAGCAGAGTTGGGAAGATGGCGTAATTACCAAATGCAAAGGTAAAATGATGTACTGGGTAAAAAGTAGAAAAGGCATATACGAAAGAGACACAGGAGCCAATTGAAAAAGAGATTCATGGAAAGCGAACCAAAGAAGTTGGAGTAACTGATGGAATGGTTGTACGATACATTCCAAGTACCAACGCCACTGAATCCAGGCATACAAGTGAGAGGAAAAGAAAACATACAGAGCTCCTGAAAATAGATGCCAAGCACAAAAAATATTAAATTGTATGAAAAAATGAGAAAAAAACTCAAAAAGGGAGATGGGGTGAATAAAAAAAATTATTGCTAAATAAAATGACACTTCCTATGAAAAACTTAAAAGGGGAGATGTAGGGAATTAATAATAATGGTACACCCCTCTCACATGGCGAATAGAATAACCTAGTCATTATAGGTAAAGAGAAGTATGTGAAGTACCAGAGTACGTAGTAGGTGGTCAGAGGTTGTCATGTCTTTACTAGTTTTACTAAGTATGCTGTATACTAAAGTGGGCGTTATAATAATCCAACATATTAAGAATTATAACAGATAATTATTATTATCAACCTTAGTAGTTACCAAACTAGATTTTTAAATATTTCAATCAGTTATTGTTATCAGATGGTTATTGTCATCAAATTAAGTGGGTCCCTACCTCTTTATATAAAGTTATTATCAGCCAGTTATTGTTATCAGATGGTTTTCATGGTCAATCAGGAGCTCCTTAATCCTTCTGGGCTCAATAAAATCAAGTACCAGCCAAATACTGGTGTCAATTGACAAACCCCACCCCATAAAAAATATTTCTGGCTTTGTGCAAAAATTTGAAACAATTATCTATATTTTAGTATACTAAGGCCAAATGCGTTATGCTGTCATGAAATTAGCTTGAGGGAGAGGTGAAGAGCAAGAGAAAAAGAGTGAGGGAGAAAGAGAGAGAAGTGTTAATGATGTAAGGTAGAGGGAAAGTAATAGTTATTACACTAAGACGCTGTCAAGTGGTTAGTTCAAGAGAGAAATGAAAAAGAGAGAGAGAGTGTTAGTGCTGATAGTCAAGAGAAAAGGTATTGTTATCATGTTGTATGGTTAGTTAATTGAAGAAAGAGGTAGAAAGTAGAGAGAGAAATATAATAACATGTTAAGTGGAGGGGTAAGTGGTATAGTTGAAGTGAGACAAATAGAGAGAAAGAAAGAGTGTTGACTGGAAGGAATGCAGTGACATGATTTTAAAAGTAGTATAATAGAATATTGTGACAGACAGCAGAAATAAAACTTTAGTTGTTGTTCATAGATAGATAGAAGGACAGATGACTAGATATGTGGATACATAGTTAAATCAAAGTGAAATAACCTTAGCAAAAAGCTGTGGATGTTACTTCTACTTTTTTGTGTGTAGCAGCCCAAAAGCTGAGGTCATGCTGGGGCACCACAATTATTTAGTATTTTTTTTTTGTAGTTATTTGGTTTTAATGTTTGTCCATATTGTTAAAGTAGACAGATTCATACATCAACATAAAAATCAGTAGACTATGATGTATAGATAAGTAGGTAGATAGATAGATTGCACTTTCAATACTACTTATGTGGATTTTCACAAGAATCAAATATTTCAGAAAAATATATAACTTCATCACACAATTTTCAAAATAACTGTGGAATTTCCACAGGTACTGTTAGTTATTTTTTATATTAACTTTTTATTAATTCTTTTTCTCTTTGACACTGGGATACAAATACATGAAGCTCAATTGACTACCTGTCTTATAAGAGTACACCAGGCACATGCATCACAATCATATGTCCACAATATGGTGATCTCATATTGATATAAACAGCACATGACTTTGCAGGTGGGACCTGGTTGTAATTTTCTTCAGGTTGAGTAGCCCATCCTGCTCAATAGGTCCCTGAATAAGGTTTGTTTAAGGATGATGAACAAAACACCCATGTTTCCAAAGGTGAATTATTTAAACCCAAAGAATTTCTCTCAACACATCGTTATGATGCTCCCCCACTACTTCTGCTCATGATCAGAGATGCACATATCGTCAGCCACCAAGGGACATGCTCAACTGGTTATGGTGAAACAACGGACAAGCAAATCTGTAATATTGAGCAGTATATTTACTGTATCCCATCTTTTATACCAAGACAAAACTATTATTATTATTATTATTATTAAGACAGTGAGCCAATAGAATCCTTAGCACATCAAACAAAATGATTAGTGACATTTCTTCTTGTTTTCTACATTTTGAGTTCAAAGGAAGACCAACCAGTAATGTATCTGTTTACTCTTAATATGTTTGGCAGATTCAAATGTAAATGTCTGATCACTGTTGTTAAAGAGATGTGTTCTTTGCTGACAGAAAAAAGAAACACACTATTCTAAGTATTGCTGCCAACTTTGTACTTCCTATAACTTTATTGGAAGTTATTTTCAGCTTTTCGTGCCGGAACATTGCTTTCTTTTAGACAGTCCCAAGTGCACCAATTGCGATAGATATCACACTCACTTTTGAGCTTCTCTGGATGTGCTTCACTTCCAATGCTAAGTCATCATCTTCTCTTCCTGATTATTATTGGATTTGACTCAGGCTTGCTCTTATTCTTAGTAGAGTTTATGTGGGTAACGGCTTACAACATGTAACCTTAGATATCCACAAGCTTTCAATAATCTCTTAAATGCTCAAAACTCTTTTGATAATCTTTCTTGTTCCTAAGAGACAAACTTTATGTAGAAGCTCTACAGAACAGTCCATGATTATTATTATTATTATTATTATGTTCAAATTCCACCTTTCATCCTTTCAGAGTTGATAAATTAAATACCAGTGAAACACTGGGGGTTAATGTAA
This sequence comes from Octopus bimaculoides, assembly GCF_001194135.2. NCBI lineage: Eukaryota > Metazoa > Mollusca > Cephalopoda > Octopoda > Octopodidae > Octopus > Octopus bimaculoides. The sequence continues at coordinate 18,122,879 of NC_069001.1, read as the reverse complement.
TCAACTAGTTTTCCCCCCACCCAAATTTCAGGCCTTGTGCCTTTAGTAGAAAGGATTATCAACTCCAGTACTTAACTGGTACATTATTTTATGTATCCAGAAGAATGAAAGGCAAATCTCAGCAGGATTTGAACTCAGAACATAAAGAGCTGGAACAAAATTCCAGGAAGTATTTCATGCTCTAGTGATTCTACCAACTCACCACCCTTAATAATGAATATTTTTCTTCTTTTTTTTTTTGTTTCTCAATGATAGAAAGCCACAGATTGAGTGGGTGAGAACATCCCAGTTCATAACTGTTACTTATTTTATTGACCCTGGAAGGGTGAAAAGCAAAAATTAAATTTGGTGAGATTTAATCTGAATAGGAATTTCTAACATTGTTACAAGACCACAAATTTTGATGGGTGGGGACATGGAATTTGTTTGGTTTTTTTATTTTTGTTTTTTTGTTGTTTTTTTACTGAACCAGTACCTAACTGGTAGTTTATTGAACTCTTGAAGGAGGAACAGGTAATTTGATCTTAAATTTCCAATCATGCCAAAGTTGACTTCACATTTCATCCTCCCAGAGAGGTTGATAAAATAAATACCAGTCAGATATTGGGGAGCAATTATATATATATTGTTAATTATCACAATACTATCCCAGTATTCCATTGTAATTATGTGACTTAATTATGCTCATTTAATTTCAGGTCAAACAATAATGTTTATGAAATCTCTTTTGTTATTTAGTTATGGCAACAGTTAATATTTTTACCATTCTGTTATTTCAATTAGGTGGATGTAAGCTCTCTGCTTCTTCAGAAGGCCCTGTAAACATGTCAGCTGCCCTTCTTTCTTTGGACAAAGGAGAGTTGAGAGAAGCGTTGGTCAGTCGAGTAATGGTCCCAACTAAAGGAGGAATGAAAGGAACTGCTATCAAGTAAGGAAATTTGGAGTCCTTTTCTTTTTTAACCCTTTAGCATTCAGATTTCTTTGTCAAATGTAATGCTTATTTATTCAGTTTTGAATTAATCATGCAGTCTTGTAGCTTCAAGATTTCAATGATGTAATTGTATATTTTTAGAATGACATTGTAGGGTAGGTATGAGAGACCAGACCTTGATAGTTTTAACAAAAAGTAAAATATTTGATCAGATATGGTCAGTTTAAATGCCAAAGGGTTAAATGAGTATAGATGTAGGTAAAGTCTTGCAGTTAAGGAGTTCTTTTCACAATCGAGTGATTCTATTGGGTTGGCAACTAAGTTCCTGCCTTTAAAAAATAACAACTAATTAATCAATAATATATTCACCGTTGTTGTTTACAACTTCTTCTCAACGTTCAACAAGATTTTCAATACCTCGTTGGTAGAAATCACCTGATTTCGACTCGAAAAATTGATCCAACCAAGCTCTCAATTCTGCATCAGTATTGAATGAAACTCCACGCATAGCATTTGAAAGAGATCGAAAGAGGTGGAAATCCATTGGTGCCAAATCAGAGGAGTACAGCGGGTGTGGCTGCACTTCCCAGCCATGTGTTTGAATGGCTTCCTTGGTCATATTGGCGATATGAGGGCGGGCGTTGTCGTGCAGCAGTAGAACTCCATGCTGCTGATTAGGTCTTTTCTTTTGAATAGCCATGTTGAGTCATTCCATCTGTTGAACATAGAGCTCCCCGTTGACCGTTTGGTTCCGTTCAAGCAATTCGTAATGGATAATACTTTCCCAGTCCCATCGTATGCACAACATCGTTTTACGTGGATGAAGATCTTGTTTCACGTGCAGTGTTGCTTGTTCACCAGGGCTAAGCCATTCCTTACACTGCTTCATATGATGTACAGGCACCATTTTTCGTCGCCAGTAACAATTCGGTAAAGAAATCGTTGGGCAGTGACAAGCAAGCAAACCAGCGGAGATTGTGGCTTGTTGATTTTTGTTGTTGTTACTTAAAGCATGTGGAACCCATGCTCCATACCTCTGAATCTTTCCCATCGAGTGAAGATGCTTCTCAATAGCAGTGTGGG
>NC_069001.1:18101545-18119045 GCF_001194135.2 Octopus bimaculoides | reverse complement strand
AAATCATGAACCTATAATGCATAATGGGGGCAGAGTTCCTATCCTGCTGAAACCAGACAGGATTTCCTCTTCCAAGTGGATGCACATGAGGCATCATCTTGTTGCCTAGCATGTCCAGATACAAATCACCTGTCACAGAGCCCTTAAAATAAAATGGTCCGATTACTTGGTTGTGCCAAATCCCACACCACACTATTACCTTGTCCCCACTTTGTTGATTATCTGCCTCCATCCAATGAGGATTGGTTTGTGAGTAATATCAGCAGTTGTCATCATTTAACGTCCATTTTCTATGCCTGCATGGGTAGGATGGTTCACAGGAGCTCGCCGGATAGAAAAACTACCCCAGGCTACTGTGACTGTTTTGGCAGGGATTTTACAGCTTGATATATATATATATATATATATATATATGTGTGTGTGTCTTTGTGTCAGTAAATTTTCAAGTAAAAACTGAGCTAACTCTTTTTGTCTTATGTTTGCAGAGTTCCTCTAAAGGTAAATGAAGCCAGCAATGCTCGTGATGCTCTTGCTAAAGCTGTCTATTCACGGCTTTTTGATTACATTGTCAACAGAGTAAACCAGGCAATCCCATTTAGTTCTTCATGCAATTACATTGGTGTCCTCGATATTGCTGGATTTGGTAAGTCTCAGCCTTGAAATAAATTTCAGAGGAATTTGTTGTGTAGTTTGATTCCATCACTTCAAGCACTATAATAAGTAGCTAACTTCAATCTGTTCCTTGCACATGCACACTCATCAGACACTTGACACTTCAGTGTAGTTCATACGAACTTGTGACAAAACAGGTTATATTTTGTGTGCTTGGGATCATCCTGAAAAGGGAGAACAAAAGAAATATTATCAACCCCTTATAATTTCTTATTTTAAAATAGGTAAGAAACCAGTGGACATCTGCAGGAAGATATGTCCTGTGTATGGAGAGGACTGTTATGGAATATGAGTACCATCACACCACTTACCCCTTACTCCACCACATCACATCTTAGGTCTCTGTCACTTAGGGTTGACCCATGCCCCCAGGGTGCAAGCCTAGACATGGAAGTGGAGTAGGTTGTTGTAGCAGATATATCAGTTATCCATACATGTGATTCCCTGCCTCACTTTTATCACTCATGTTGTCCAAGATAGAGACAAACCAATCTATCCTAGCACCAGTGTCATCACAGACATTGTCATTAGATCACAGAGAGCCATGACAGTGCAAAATATCTTGCCCAACTTTTACTGGCCAGTCAACTGGAAGGGGAGAAATTTGGTAACATCTTTGTGGTATCAGAATGCCTTGCAGTATTTGTCTCATCTCTGTGTTCTGAGTTCAATTCCTACTGAGATCAACTGTATGTGTAAGAAAATTGATAAACCAGCATTTCTAGACAAAAATATTGGGTCATCCCATAAATAATGCAGTTTTTTTATACTTCTTTTAGTTTTCAACATAAACATAAACAAAGTTCTTTTTTAATCTAAAATACACTCTTCTTCATTTTCTACAATGCTCTTCAATCTATTTGACAGACTTGCAAGGCCCCTCTTCCAAAATTCATTTGTCTGTGATGAAAAATACTTCTTCAGTACTGTTCTGACTTCATCTACAGAATTCATATTTTTTCCATCTAAATAATTTTGAAAACTGCAGAATAAATGATAATCAGATGGGGCAATGTCTGGCGAATATTTTGGGTAGGGTATTGTTTCTCATTCAAACTGCTCCAGTCTTTGGAATGTCATCCTCGCTGTATGTGGTTGAGCATTATCCTGATGGAAGACCACCTTTTGTCTTGAAACCGAAGATGGTCGTTTTCCTTTTATCACTGATTTAAGCCGCTCAAGCTCCTTGCAGAAGATCTCTTTTGTTATCGTTTGGTTTGGGTTTAAAAGTTCAAAGTGGGCTAAACCTTTTCCTTCAAACAGATAACAATACCTTACGTGAGTGAAGACCTTCTTTAGCCTAGGGTGCTGGTGTTTCTCCTTTCGCTACCCACTGTCATCAGTGCTTGACATTTTTATAGAGAACTCATTTCTCGTCATCAGTCACTATTCAGTCCAAAAAAGGCTCATTTGTGAGATGTGACAGCAAAGAACACATGCGATTAGCCTTGGAATGTTTGTGAGGAACCCATTGACCCAATTTGCTGACTGTTCTGATGGCACACAGGTGTTGATGAATGGTTGAATGACTAAATCCAAGTTTATCTGCTAGTTCCTCAACAGATTTTGTTCCGCCAGGGTTTGCATGACGTCCTTGTCGAGCTCTACAGATTTTCCAGGATGAGGCTCATTTTCTGGAACCACCATTGACACTTGGTTACGCTTATTGTCCAATCCCCATATACTGCATTAATACACCTCACACTTTCCGTTGTGTTGTTGCCTTTATTGAACTCATAAAGCAAAATATGCCAAATATGCTCCTTTGTCATTTCCATTGAAAAATTAAATGTTAAAATCAAACTGCACTCTTCAAAACTTGCACTAAGAATAAGGACAAGGTAAAACTACTGCCTGCTTTTATAGCAAGTTGATGCAGGTAGTTTATCCTGTTCCCCTCCGACTTTTAGTTCATTCAATTGAAAAACCACAGTATTTATGGGATGACCCAATATTTTGTGATCTTCATTCTACTTGAATTACACAGATGCTCCCTTGTCACTATTGGTCATTGTCAATTCACTGAACCAATGATTGACATGTTGGGAATCTATAATCAAAGATACTATTGATTACCTAATACAAGATATGAATAGTGACTTCCAACTTAAAAACAAGGCCAAAAATTTTGATGGGAGTTGGTTAGTCAATATAAATAATATAAATGCATAGAAAGAACTAGTGAGATTGGATCTCAGGTTGTTTGTCTTTATGGACAAAATAATGCATGACTGAGAGGAGGGTCGGTCTATGAGTGAGGCATTGTTTTACAGCTGGATACCTTTCCTGTTACTAGCCCTCAACTGTTTCCTTAGTTAAGGGATCTCTATTTCACACATTTTCAATGGTGTAACATGAACAGACAATTTGTTGAGGGGAAAATTGACAACATTGCTCATAGTTCATGACTTTCATAGAGTCGAATCTAAACACACACACACATTCACTTCATGGACTTCCTTCAGTTTCCATTTATCAAATCCACTCACAAGACTTTGGTTGGCCCAGTGCTGTAGCAAAAGCATCAAAGTGTTTTACAGTGAAACTGAACCTGAAACTACTTGGTTGGAAAGCAGACTTATCAACCTCACAGCCATACCTGTGCCAACAGAATGACAATGATTAAACACATTTGCCAATTGTAGTTTATTTTACACTTATAATTAATTAATATTTAGTGTATTTATAAGGCAGTAAGCAAGCAGAATTGTTAGCATGCCAGGCAAAATGCTTAGCACTTTGTCTGTCTTTACATTCCAAGTTCAAATCCTTGCTGAGGTCTTCTTTGCCTTTCATCCTTTCAGGGTCAGTAAAATAAATACTAGTTAAGCACTGGGGTCAATGTTATCGACTTAACCCCTCCCTTGAAATTGCTGGCATTGTGACAAAATTTGAAGCTCTTATTTAGTGTATGTATAAATTGATCAAATCTCACTGAATTTGCCTTTCATCCTTCTGGGTTTGAGAAAATAAATAAAGTACCAGCAGAGTACCAGCCAAGTCTGCCTGGAACCTTCTAACTCGTGAAACTAAAGTTTATCCAGATTCCCAAAGCTGTGTCTAGTGAAGCAATGTGAAGTGAAGCATCTTGTTCATAACCACCCCCTCCTTCTGAGAATTGACCTTGTGACCTAACACTCATCAGCTCAACATTACTAGGCCATGTGCTTTCACCCCACTAAAATACTGGAATCATTATAATCAACTGCATCCCTCTTGACCTACAATTCCTTATTTCTGGTGTCCTAATTTTCTTCATATAATTTATTGGGCCATTTCTTTAAATATATTCTTTGATTTTTTTAGAAATATTTTTTCTATTTTATTTCTATTTCATTCATGTTACAGAGTTATATCCCCCCCTCCACACACACACACACACCATACACACATCATTAAAATATTCAGTTTTAGTGAAGTGCAAACAATAATATTTCATATTTTGAAATCTGTTATTATTTTATATTATTTATTTAATTTATTTTTTCTTTCCAAACTTCCTCAGAATATTTCCAAGTGAACAGTTTTGAACAATTCTGTATCAATTACTGTAATGAGAAGCTCCAACAGTTCTTTAATGAACGCATCCTAAAGGAGGTAATGTTTCAAGTTTTATCATTTACTCTTGCCAATTCTTCAATAATTAAACAAATTTAAAATGATCAGAACAAAAAAACAAACAAAAATTATTGATTTCCTTCTCTTTAAAAGTTAGAAAAAAAAAAAAAATATTGATTAGAATTTATAATTTGATGGGAGCTGTGTTTGGGGGTAGAGTAACATCTTCTGAGCAGCAGTGGATGTCTGAAAACATTTTGTCTTAATAGACATAGCCATGTGGTCAAGCATGGATCTGAGTTCAAATTAGATTCATATAGCTAGCATCACATAAAATGCACCCAGTACACTCTGCAGAGTGGTTGACATTAGGAAGGGCATCCAGTCATAGGAACCATACCAAAACAGCTCCTGTCAAACCATCCAACCCATGCCTGCATGGAAAACGGGTGTTGTTGTTGTTGATGATGATGGTGATGGTGATGATGATAGCCTTGAGCAAGCCTTGCAACTGGATTTGGCCAATTAAAACTAAAAGAAGCTTGTATGTGTCTGTGTGTGTGTTTATCCTTTACTTGACATTGCATGATAGTCGCTGCCATACAAGCATGAAATAGTAGATATTAACATGATATCCCAAGCACATGGTTCTGGGTTCAATCCCACTGCTTGGCACCTGGGCAAATGCCTTCTACTACAGCCTCTGGCTGACCAAAGCCTTGTGAGTGGATTTGGTAAATGGAAACTGAAAGAAGCCCATGTGTATGTATATGCGTTTGTGTGTTTGTCTCTCACCTCTGCCTGACAATGGTGTTGGTTTTTTATGTCCCTGATTTGACAAAGCAGACTGAAAGAAGAAATACCAGGCTTAAAAGAAAAAAAAACAAGTACTGGGGTTGATTCATTTGGCTAAAAATATTCTCAAAAGCATTGCCCTAGCATGGCCACAGTCTAGTGACTGAAACAAGTAGGAGATAAGAGATAAATGTGTGTGTTAGTCTTTTGGAAAAGACAACGTATTTCGTGCTAGTTTTGTGATAAAAGCTCCCAGTACACTGTAAAGTTGTTGGTGACGGGAAGGGCATCCAGCCAAAGAAACCAAATCAAGAACAAAGCATAAGTGAGACCTGGTCCCCAGATGTATTCAGGATAGTCAGAGGGCCACCATCAAGCAGTAACTCCAAGTGAAAATTGGCTCAAACTATGATGGCCTATCCAGCTCATGCCAACATATGGAAAGTGTGTATGTGTGTGCACACATGCGCAATATACTAGATACAACAGCCTCAGACTGAGAGAACTTTAGAACTTTAAACAGTTGCAATGATTTTATTGTGGGTGTTGTAAAATTCAATACCTCACAGTGACTAGTGGTAGTTTCATCCCAGATGGGGATTTGTTGGGACATGGACACACAGACGTGTGAGTGTGGGCTATACCTTAAGTTTACCAGTGTAAAGTAGTGGATTGAGTTGTGTCCCTTTAGAGCAAAAATGCTAGCAAAGCCTTTTGATAAATAGAGATCAATAAAATAGATGATAGGTTGCAGTAGTGCACCATGGTTAAAAAAACCCTTTCAAGACTACCCCAGCATAGTCACCATAGTCCAATGAATGACTGAAATCAGGAAAATATTACAAATACCAATTTGAATCAAGAAAATCAAAATTGTTACAGACTTGCAGACAAGATAATGAAAATGTCCCATACTAACAGGGAATCTCTCTCTCTTTCTCTCTCTCTCTCTCTCTCTCTCTCTTTCTCTCTCTCTCTCTCTCTCTCTCTCATGCAATTGTAAGCAACTTAGAGATTATCCATAGAAATTTACACACACACACACATACATACAACATACACATGCACAAACATATGTGCATGTATGTTTTACATAGCCCCTATGAAATACTAATGTCTAATATCTATTTTGGTCTTTCAATTCCCCCCATTTTAGGAACAAGCCTTATATGAGAAGGAAGGTCTGAATGTCAAGAAGATTGATTACACAGACAACCAAGACTGTATTGGTAAGTTGTTTATTTTTATTTTTTTTCTCTTTTTGATCTCATTCTGATTGCCTGAGATAAATAGTAACAGAGTTACCTAACAAAGAGTGTTAATATGTTTTGAAGTTCATTAGTCAGTGGCCCTGTTCCTCTTTTCCATTCCACTTTAGTGTTTTTCATCTCTTACTCTTTAACATTCAGTTTACTCTGTAAAATGTAATGCTTCTTCATTCACACCTTTTATCTCATACCTTTGAGATTTTGATGTAATTGTTTATTTTTACAATGACATTGCTGGGCAGGTGTGAGAAGCCAGATCCAGCCAGTTTAAACATTAAACAGGAAGAGTATTTTGGCTGGATATGGCTGGTTTAAATGCTAAAGGGTTAATATTTTTCATCCAGCCATCTTCTCTGCTCACTATTCCTGGGACGTTTGTTGCAGTAGAGTTTTCAGACACCTTTTCCATAGGGTCCTGTCAGAAGCAATCTTCATTACACATTCTCCGATCACTAACAGTTCCCTTCTGGATCCACTTCAGGGTTCCAGAACGTGCATCATTTGTGCTCTCTCTCACCCCATACCTCCCAGAACATGTTTCAGATTTATTGCTGGTTGTACTGGGTGGAGACTGCAATATATTTTTCAAATGGGCTCCTCTACTGAATGCATCCTTTGTTAACCCTCACAACAGACGATGTGATATTATTTTTTTCCTAACCCCTTCTCATATTGCAGTTTTTGGTGGTCTTATATGCACCTGGCACCAAAGTGGTATTTGTACTGGAAATTAATTCCCAGTCCCCAATGTTGTCTTGGGTGATGCAAAAGTCACTTGCCATTTTAAAAGTTAAATAACTTTTCTTTATAAAAGGTTAAAGAAATTTCCCTTATTATATATTTATTTTGATCTTTGGAAATTACACAAACTAACTGTACAGGGAGCGGGTGCTGAAAAGTTCCTGGCTTTAAGGGTATTGTGGAAGGCCTGGTTGGAGGACCAACCTTCTGAGTTCTTTTACAGGGCTTAGAAAAACTGAAAGACTGCTGCAATAAGTGTGTGACTGTAAGAAGGGAACATGTTGAATAACACTGTAATTAACTGATCCTCTTGTATTTTCTTCTACCTGAAGCCAGGAACTTTTCAGCACCTCATCATACGATGTAAGGAAACTTTACAATTGTTAGTACTGTGATGAATTGCACCCAATGTGCTCTGTAAAGTGTGGGGTTGAGAGGACTCTCTGGTCCTGTCAAGGACATGACAACATCACTAGTGTTGGTGCTATGATAAAAGGCACCCAGTAAAGTGGTGCATTGTATCATGGTACATGGAAAATGGTTTGGTGTCAGGGAGAACATGCAGCAATAGAAACTATTCCAAAAATAAACTGTATGAGTGAGGTTTGGTCCTCAGACTCATCTAGATGGGCAGTAACTAGAATCCCCACCACACACACATACACTGACCATGATGATTCATCCAGCTTGGAATAGAGACATAAAATGATAAGGATGATGACGACAATTGGAGGGACAGATTAGAAACGTGATGATGGGGTTGTGTAGGGGTGTGTGTCCAGAGTTATCCTGAATTATAAGGGTAAATATGAGTGTGAATGGGAAGCAAACAAAAATTGGAGAAAATGATAGGGTTGGCTAGGGATTTGGAGAGAAGAGAGGTATGGAGTATTAAGCACAGACTAGAGGGAGAGAGATAAGACAGTATCGAGGGGGGGGGGGTAAAGAAACTTTAGGGAGAGGGCAGGAGGTGAGTGCAGTGAGAGCAATGAGGGAGAAAAAATTTGAAGACTATAGAGGTAGGGGGAAGAGCATGTGTGTATATATTAGTATATTCTTTGATTCTAGACCTTGCTTCCACACCTGAAATTTCTTCTCTAGTTCTGGAAGCAATTCAGCTGAGAATAAGGTCATCAGCATAGAGGAGCTCCCAGGGGCAGCCCATCTTAAATTCCTCTGTTATTGCCAGAAGGACGATGATGAATAGGGGGTGGATGAGAACTAACCCTTGGTGAACCCCTACTTATACCCTGAATTCATCGTTATACTCATTTCCAATCCTCACCTTACTGACAGCATCCCTGTACATGGCTTGTACGGCTCTCACCAACCACTCATCTATCCCTAGTTTCCATGTTGACCACCAGACAAGGGATCAGGGAACCCTGTCAGAGGCTTTCTCCATGTCAACAAAAGCCAAGTACAAAGGTATATCTTTGGCTAGGTACTTCTCCTGTAGCTGCCTTACCGGAAATATAACATCAGCCGTGCTTTTCCTTGGCACAAGACCAAACTGCATCTCATCTAGACTTACTGTCTTCCTAATTAGTTGGGTTATGACCCTCTCCATAACTTCTATCGTCTGATTCAACAATTTGATACCTCTATAATTATTTCTGTCTAAGGCATCACCTTTACCTCTGTAGCAGTTGACTATGATGCTGTTGCACCAGTCATTGGGTATGACTCCCTTGTGTACAACCTGATTTACTATACAAGTAACTAAACCATACCCAACAGCACCAGATTTTTTTAAGCATCTCAGCAGTGATTCCTGATGGGCTGGGGGCTTTCCTGGTCTTCATACCCTTCATGGCTTTATGTACCATGCTACTGTCTATTCAAATTGTTGGTCTCTCTGTCGGATCCATATTAGGCAGACTCTCCTTTTCCCATCATTTCTCTACATTTAGTAGCCTTTCATAGTGGCACTTCCAAGCCTCTTTCTTTGCAGAATCACTAACTGTAAGTGAACCATCATCTATGTGAACACACTTCTCTCTCACATCACAATTTTTCATGGCACATTATCTTGCAAGCCAAAGCACTTCAAGCCTCTAGTCCTCATACTGTAAGACATTGGTGAACTTCTTCCCTTCTGCTTCACTCCTGGCTAATATAATTCCTAGCCTGATATAATTCCTTACTACCACCACCCCTCCAGTCCTTCCAAGCTTGTTTTTTTGCTCTAATAGCCCTTCATTTGTATGTATAGCTAATAAAATGTTCTAATTTTTAATATAATTCTTTTTCAGAATTAATTGAAGGTAAAAGCCATGGTATATTTGACTTACTTGATGAAGAAAGTAAACTGCCAATCCCTAAATACACTCATTTCACAACTGAAGTCCACTCTCGTAACAAAACCCATTTCAGACTCAGTGTAAGTTTGGTTTCTATTGTTGTCTCTATTTCTTTTTTATAACACATTTATATGCTTGATCTGGGATTAGTTTTGAAAATCCAAGTCCTAATTAAATTCAGTTAACAGAACTGTATTTTAATTCAGTTATTGGAGTAAATGGTTGAATATTCCATAGACATTTGTACACTTAAATACAATTCTCAGGTCATCTCAGTGAGACATAGTGACCTGTATTGTCTATTTCTTTTATTTAGTTTTCATTAAACTGATATTTATATGTCTTCAATGCAAACACAATTACTATGACTTACATATTCCTTCTTAATATGTTCCAGCAGATTCTAACATGAGTATGATAAATACTGTTAGATCTCATCACTGGAGAACAATTTTTCTTTCATATGAACGTATGTTCAGAACACACTCTATTCATTAGCGTAATAGGATTTAGGGACACCCAGTGTTTTGATATTGTTGTGTCTCCTCAGTTAAAGCTACTGTTGACCACTAAATCTAACAAGTTTTCAGCTTTTGTGTATGAATTCAGCCTACAAATATTTTGCTGATGTCTGCTTACTGATAATAAATTGTCATGTGCATGGTGAACTTAGTCATTCATATCTGTTCATTCTTAATACATTCTAGGAGTTTCAAACATGAATATACTAAGCACTGTTATATTCCATCATTGGAGAACAACTCCTTTCAGATGAATATCTGTTCGTAAACTAAATGTAGGAATCAATATTAAAGATTTCATCCTTCTCTCAACAAAAATTGTATCAGTGATATGAATTAATATGTTCTCTTGTTTCTAACCATTTAGATACCTCGTAAATCCAAACTGAAAATTCACCGAGATGTCAGAGATGATGAAGGTTTCTTGATCAGACATTTTGCTGGTGCTGTCTGTTATAACACTGTATGTATTAACAATGCAGCTTTTGTCTTATTTTTCTCTTATATTTCATGTAATAATATTGTTAAATATATCACAGTATAGGTATATTAGTACTATGTATTACATATCACTAACTGTTAAATACATCATATTATAGATATTTTGTCACTAGCTGTTACATATGGCTAACTTTGAAATGCATATTGATAAATATATCATAGAATTGTCTGACAGGCCCTTGTGCTGGTAGCACATGAAAAGCACCCACTACGCTCTCAAAGTGGTTGGCATTAGGAAGGGCATCCAGCATGGAAAGCAGACATTAGACGATGACGATGACATGGTTTCTATAGCTGGATATGCCTTTCCTAACATCCACCACTTTACAGATTGTAGTAGGTGCTTTTTACATGGTACCAGCACAAGTGAGGTTGCCATGTAACTCACAAGACAAATAAAAAGCTCCCATGACTGGGTTGTGATGCAGTAAAGAGGGGGGAGGCTTTATGCCAGGTACTAAGAGGCAAAAGTATGGATAGAGGGACAGGTACAGGTGTTTTGCTATCAGAGGAGATACATGGCTACCCTACATTATATTAGAGTAGGTGGCAGTAGGGGGAAAGAAAATATAAAGTTGATGGTGATGTAGTGTCATAAAATACTCTTGAGATATGGGAAGATGAATATAAGAAGTAATATGGACAGAAGATGGGGAAGGGTCAGTTATGAGGCTTTCAAAAACAAGCTTCAATTAGTTTATGTGTGGAGGGTGCTTGATTGGTTGAACTGTTTGAACATTAAGTAAAATACCTTGTGGTATTTTGTACTTCTTTTGTGTTCTGATCTTGAATCCTGACAAGATCAACTTTATCTTTCATCATTCTAGGATATATAATTATCAGTCAAGTACTAGAGTTGATATATTCAACAATACTTGTAGGCACAGATGTGGCTGTGTGGTAAGAGATTTGTTTCCCAACCACATGGTTCCAGGTTTAGTCCCACTGTGTAACACCTTGGGCAAGTGTCTTCTATTGTGGACTCGGGCTGCAAAGCCTTGTGAGTGGATTTGATAGATGGAAACTGGAAGCCTGTCATTTATGTGTATGTATGTCTTTGTCCCCCACCACTGTACTTGACAACCAATGTTGGTGTGTTTGTGTCCCCATAATGTGGCAGTTTGGCAAAAGAGACCAATAGAATAAGTACCAGGCTTCAAAAAATATTAGGGTCAATTCCTTTGACTAAAAATTCTTCACGGTGGTGCCCCAGCATGACCACAGTTTAATGACTGAGACAAGTAAAAGATAGAAGAGATAATTCTGTTTGATGACAGAAGAGTTAAGGTTGGAGAGAATGCCACATAGTACTGGCTCTGATTCTCTAGATTCTAAGTTCAAATCTCATGTAGATCAACTGTACTATGAGGTAGTATCAAAAAGTTCCTGAACTAGTTCTATAATGTGCCAACAGATGGCAGCACACAGTTGCATGCACAGGGAGAGCTTGAAGTGACCTTCTTGAGGCAGTGTGTTGAGTGACATTGCTGTGTTTACTTTGCAAGTTGTGAAATTTGTGTTTTTGTGACTACGAGTATGCTGTAGTGTGCAATTTTGTCATGGACACGAACAAAGAGCCAACATGAAATTTTGCATTAAACTTGGAAGTCTGCTACAGAGACATTGAGCATGCTTTGGCAAGCTTACAGGGGCAAGGCAATGGGTCGTACTCAATATTTCAAGTGATGTGGGCACTTCAAAAGCAGAAGAATATCTCTGGAAGACCTGCCACAAGTGTCATCCCTGGAAATGTGGTATTGTGCATCAAGAATTCCTCCTCCAGGGCCAGACCATCGATTGAGAGTTCTACTGTGATGTTTTAAAGTGTTCGAGGGAGGACATTCAGCGAAAGTGATTGGGGTCTTTGGGGCACAAAGAATTAGATTCTTTATCGAGCTCTCCTCACTTGTGATTTTTTTCACTGAAAACAACATGGTATCACTTCCACACCTGCCCGATTCGCCAGATTTAGCACCTGCAAACCTCCATCTCTTCCCCAAGATGAAAATGCAGCTCAAAGGTTGCTGTTTTAACATTGTTGTTGAGATCCAGAGCAAATCAGACGGTCCTTGACTCGTTTATGGAAAATGACTTCCAGGCTGGATTCCAAAAGTGGCAGGAACACTGGGACCAGTTTATTGCTCTGCAAGGCAATTATTTTGAAGAAGATGATGTTAAAACTTGGGTAAATAAGTTATTTTTTATAAAACATAACAAGTCTGGGAACCTTTTGATACCACCTCGTATTCATCCTTTCAGGGTTAATAAAAGTACCAGTTCTGGGTGATGAATTTGTAGAACAGTTAGAGAGTTGGTTGGGATGTTTTGTGGTATCCAATCTGGTTCTTTGCGTTCTGTCAGTAACATCAGTGGGGAAACTGGTACAACATTGTATGAGCCCGAGTCAGCATCCTTACCCTTGGATAAATATCTATGGTATGGAGAGGAGGAGACTTTCATGAATAGTCAACTGTTAGTCTTACATACATCATTGGATGCCTGGTCCACATCATCCAACAGAGGCTGTACAAACACTATCCTGTCCTTAAATGTGAGATCCAATTGTGCCTATATTAGAAATCAATATTTCAAGTAGGAATTTTCATTGGATAGTTCCATAATTTGAAAATGCTTCATCGTCATATTTTTGTGTCTGTCTTCTATACTGGCATGGGTTGAATGCCAGTATAGAAGAACTGCCTTCAGCTCCAGTTTCTGCTTTGGCATGGGTTCTATAGCTGGATGTTCTTTCTAATGCTAATGGATGCCCTTGCTTTATAGAATTTTAATTTTTCCTCTTTTGCAATCCAATTTTCTTAATCTCCATTTAAGATCTCCAGCACATTATTTAAATTTTTAGTGATTGATTTTTGGAATATTTATTCATTTAGTTTTTTTTTAATATTTTAATTTTAACTCTTCACTCAATTTTGACTTCTTTTTTTAATTTTTTGTTTACCTTGTCTTGGATATGTTCAAGGAACTGCTCTGAAGTTTCTGAAATATCATACATTCCCTGATATCTTGAAATATATTGTCAATCTCTTTGCAGAACCTGTTCATTGCCAAAAATAATGATGCCTTACACACATCCCTTGCTTTCCTTATTCAAGAAAGTACGGATCCATTGTTGAAATCTATTTTTGCTGAAAGTACCCCAGTCTCTGGTGGAAAACTAAACTTCATCAGCATTGGCAGCAAATTTCGGTCTCAACTACAGGTCCTTATGGACAAATTAAGGAGCACAGTTAGTATTTTACTATTTCTTATTTATGAAAGTATGAAACTATGACAATATTTCTATTGTTTGTGATTATCAATAAACACTTAGTTTTGTTGTTGTTGTCCTTGTTAAAGGTGATTATTGCTGGTCACATGTTATGGAAGAGGTTTAAAGCATAGAGAATTGTGGACCAAATGCTTGAAACTGATTAGGCATCAGAGGATACAGTCTGTTGTAAAACATTTGGTGTGTGCTCTGTAGAGATTTCATGAGTGTGATGTGTGGTATTTAGGTGTATGTGTGATGTACAGTGTTCAAATGTTTGTATGTGTGCTTTACAGTGTTCAGAGGTGTGTATGTGTGTGTGTAATATACAATCTCCAACTGTTCTGGTATTTTATTCCTCTCTACACACAGCACTTAAATGATATTAAACTCAATTTCTTAACACCCACTCCTGCACTCTGCTTATAATCTTGCCATTCTTTATTATTAGGGGACCAACTTTATCCGGTGCATCAAACCTAATCTGAAAATGGTTGATCATCTCTTTGAAGGTGCCCAAATTCTTAGCCAATTGCAATGTTCAGGTAAGATTTTAAATAAAAATATATTTCAGTTTGTTTTTGCTTTATATCAGAATTGTTGGACAATAGTACAATTGGTCACAAGTTTGGTCACAGTGGGCCAACCACTGACTGATTCACTGCATTTCTCCTAGTAAAGGTGACAAGGGGGTGTCTGTAACTCATTGCAGAACAAATATCACAAAGGATGTATGAATTATGTTTTCCCAATTTACTTGTAGATTCTCCTAACTTCCCACAGATGCCAGTATTTTTGAAAATGATGTGTAGGGTAGAGCATCTCTGATGTTTATTTCATTACACCTGTCTCATTTTGATTTTATATATTGTGTTTTGTTTTATTGTTTTTCTTTCAGGGATGACTTCAGTTCTAGAACTCATGCAACAAGGTTATCCTTCCAGAACCCCGTTTTCTGAACTTTATACTATGTACAAGAATTACTTACCACCAGAACTCTCACAACTTGATCCTCGACTCTTCTGCAAGGTACACTAATTTCAGCAATATTGCTTTTGAATCTAACAAAGGAGGGCGATTCCATAGACTTTTGCTTTTATGAGGGGACCAGACTTGAGAATATGTAGGGTGAACATGATTCATTTAAAGCAGTGGTTCTCAACTAGGGTCCATATGGCCCCTCAGGGTTCATATAAGATTGGGTGGGGGAGGATCCATGCAACAAGATAGTACATTGGTGATCCACAATTGTATCTTAATGACCTCTAAAAATATTTTGCTTTAGATGTATGTATTTGTATGTATTGCAAGAAACAGCTAAGTTTCTTTCTCTAATTTTACATAGCTCAACCTACGCAAGTTATTGTGTGAAAAACAAAATAGTAATTTTAAAAGAAGTTTCTATAAAACTAGTTTTTAAACACTGAATGGCTATGGGGGTCCACCAGAATAAAATGGTAATCAAAAGAGTTCATACATAAAAAATGGTTGAGAAATCCTGGTTTAAAATATAATTTAAACATTTTTTTTAATCACTTAATATGATTTCTTTATTTCTTAAGATGAAAGAGAGCCTGTAACTTTAATTTTGTTAAATTGGTAAACAGAAATAGGAGACTTGTGAGTTTGGTTGGTCAGCCTGCTAGTAACAACAGCCAAATCTTCCTTGAATACATCTTTACTCAAATGCCTATTTGGTCAGCTAGTTCAATAAAAATAGTAGCCAAACCCCACTAAAATCATACCTTTTCATCTACTGTCTATTTAGTTGGTCTATTTAGTTAGAAATCTCCCTCAAATGTATAGATACTGGTTTAAATATCTATAGATTTTCTCTACAGATTAAATAAGTTGATATTGCTGATTACAGAGTTCCTGTGAAGGTTAAGGGCATGATTCCATATGCCAGACTACACCATTACTAAAAAGAGGGATTGAGGGTGGCAGTCTCAGGAGAGAGATGTCAGCAAGGGCTATTGTTGAGCAGGGATCTGACAAGAAGTTTCTGCTTAAGGTTGTTTGTTGTGGTTGTTTATAGTCCATCATTAGGGTTAACTTGGAGCTAAACTTATCAATAATCAAAGGCATTCCAGCCATGACCATTCCAATTTATTCCCTGCATAGTGTAACTTGCATATCCTAGCTATCCAATAGGTTCTTTAGTAAAACAGGAAGTTCACGGTGTAATTTGAGGGATATTTAGCTGCTGTTTCTAGCTCATTGAGTTATCATGTACAAGTTCCCTGATTAGGTCCAATTATTGATTATAATTGATTATAAAATTTATTTCTTATATAGACCATGTGAAGGTGCGTGGCCTGGTAGTTAAGGTGTTGCACTTAGAGTTGTATGATTCTGGTTTCAATTCCAAGACTGGTGGTGCATTGTGTTCTTGAGCAAAACACTTCATTTCACATTGCTCCAGTCCACTCAGCTGTAAATGGGTAACCCTGTGATGGACTTGCCTTCTGATCAGGGGGAATGTTGGCCTGCCTGTCTACACCTAGCCAGCAGGATGGCATTGATCGAAAAATACAACAGCACAAGGAAGGACATTGTGATCAACAATGTGCAACAACATCTGATAGTCTGGTCAATATAGTGATACATAGGGTATAAAACTACATTTGCTGGATTAAATTTATTCCAGTACTTTCCTGGTCACCTCCTTCCTGGGGTCCTCAACTCCTGATGGAGTTATAGGGTCACCTTTGTGACAGAGTGTACTTTGAGCAGTTTCAACTAGGCAAAGGCAGCCTTGCTCCAGCTCTGAACACAACCAAATTCTTCCAGAGAGAAAATGAGAACAAAAGAGAAGAGGGGAAAAAATCAACCTCAATACTGAACAAGTGCTTTAATTATTGATCACAGAAGGATGAAAAGCAAAGTTGACTGTAGTCAGATCTGAACATGGAGCTTTAACTAATTACTACAAAATGCCATTTTGTCTGTTTCATCAATTCTACCAATTAAATGCCTAATATATCATCATGTCTGATATTAATTATGTAACATTTCTAACTCATTTTATTTTTCCAGTCACTCTTTAAAGCTCTTGGACTTAATGATAAAGACTTCAAGTTTGGCATGACAAAAGTATTCTTCCGGCCAGGAAAATTTGCTGAGTTTGATGAAATTCTTAAAAGTGATCCTGAAAACTTGGCCATGTTGGTGAAGAAGGTCATGAAATGGCTCATTACATCACGCTGGAAGAAGGTGCAATGGTGTGCACTCTCTGTTATTAAATGTGTGTATTAAAGATTTTGTAATAATTTCCATTCAGTTTCAATAAAACAAAAAACTAATATATACACACACACATATACATACATGCACACACACACACACACATTACATCAGTCACAGTATATATAGATATATGAGGTTAACGGCCTCATCGATGTCCACTCTGAAATTGACATTTGATGCATGAGGGAGTTTAATGCCGCTGCCCTCATCTGCACTTTCTGCTGTGAAGTTAATTCATCTGGGATACACGAAGAGATCAAGTTTCGTTTTGAAGACGCTTACATTTACCTTATGCAGGTCTCCTCAGGGTATTTGGTATAATATTGAAGAGCTGTGACCCTTTAAAGCTCAGTCTGTTGCAATATCTTTTCCTATATCTTGATGGCAAAGTTGGAGTCTTTGCACTATGCAGTGGTGCCCTGTTCTAGCATTAGTGTAACTCTCGATGCCAAAGTTTGGGACAAGTCCCTCTAGGATCTTCCAGATGTGGATTATGGCATATCTTTCCTCTCTACACTCTAGGGAATAGAGTCTCAGTCTCTTGAGTCTTTCCCAGTAGCTTATATGCTGCATAGAGGCTATCTTCTTCGTGTAGCTTCGTTGGATTGCCTCAAGTTCTGCAAT
>NC_069001.1:18094379-18101535 GCF_001194135.2 Octopus bimaculoides | reverse complement strand
GTGTAGCTTCGTTGGATTGCCTCAAGTTCTGCAATTAATATATATATATATATATATATATATATACATGTTATATAATAATACGCAGTGTTAATGAGTGTGCAACACAGCATTTTGCTAATAAATATATAACTAAAAGGAATACTTATATATACTTACATATACATGTATACTTATAAGTATATATATATATATATTATAAATATACATGTATATATGTAATTATATATAAGTATCCTTTTGGATATATATTTATTCACAAAATTCTGTGTTGCACACTTGTTGTCACTGTCTATTATTATCATGTAATGTTGGATAGATATGATTGTCACTTTAACCATTAGCTGTTATACATTTCTATACAAATATAATAGATAGGCACATGAAATCCTAGGAACATAACTTGGATCATTCTAATTAAAACTATTTACTAAACTCCAGCCATTTATTACAACCTTTTCAGATATGTAATATATCAAGTACACATTTTGTAAAAAGTGTTTTTATTTTTCAGTAAAATATAAAATACTGTATCGCCAAGGTAATCTGATTACAATTCAAAAGAATGTACGTATGTACTTGTCCAAGAAGAAATACAGGCCCAGGTATGTGTGGTGAACCTTTGGACATTAAAATACACTTTATCATATTTCTGTACAATCATAAATTAGATGAAAGTTCACTTAAGAAAAATTGCTTCCTCCAACATTTTGGTTTATTTTTTCTAATTCTCTCTCTCTCTCTCTTTTTCTTTCTCTCTCTCTCCCATTCATTGAACCGTCTGTCCATCCATAAAACCTATCTACCATGTTTTGCTTCCTTCCAAGAGGAAAGGTTGAATAATTTCAGTTTTGCCACTTATTGGTTTCAACAGACAGCATGATGACATCAACAAGTAGTCATACTTTGAAGTTACTGTCAATCTTTACCTCATAAAAGTGTATTTGTTATTTATCAAATATAAGGAATGATCCTTCAATGAACTGTTTTTATGTATAATATGCAAAAAAAATCACACACGTGTTTGTGTCTATGCGTGGTATGATTTTCAAGAAGTTAAGAAAGTAAAGATATTATTATAATAAAAACCATGAAAAGCTTTGTGAAATATAGCTACCCAGGGTTTCATAGCCAAAATATCAATTTATTTCACCATTTATCAAGCTGGTAAAAGCAAGACAGTTTAATAACTTAAGAACCTACAGTGACTGTATGAATACAAGCAGTGAAAGAGCATTTTATTAAATAGGTCTCTTAGCAAGAATTAAGGATAAATCACCAGACACATCATAATTTGTTCCACTGTTGGTTTATGTAAGTTTTGATGTTCATAAAGTATTAGTTATATTTGCTGTGCTGTTAATTATCTCCCCTTGATTTCTCTCTGTCTTTCTTCTATGCATGCGTGTACTCAATTAAATGTTGATTGCATTGAATGCAGTTACTAAACCATTTTGCTGTTTTTACCAGCTTGATAAAAAGGTGAACTAAATTAATATTTTGGCCAGGAAACCCTGGGTAGCCTTATTTCATAAGGCTTTTTTATGGTTTTTATAATAATATACATATATAAATTTGTGTGTATGTGTATATATACATGTTGACATGCTTCCATGCAGTTTTCATCTCCCACTTTTACTAACAAGGCATTAGTTAGTCCCAAACCCAGTCCTTTACTGATACAATGTAAAACAGATCTCAGTACTTGACTGGTTCTATATACAGAGTGCAATGGGTAAATTGTTGCCATTTTATATTTTTGATTTTGTACATTGTTTGTTTTTGATTTTGTTGACCACACAGTATAGTAGGGTGAGTTGGGCACCATCTGTGAGAAAAACAGCACCATGACACGATTCACTCTGCCAGAAATTTGGAAACGACATGCTGTACTGCTTGGCATTCATGTTGGAATCTCCAATATGAACATTTCAGAGTGTTTGGGTGTCAATCTGAGGACATGTACCAAGAGTAATAAAAATCAAATATCATAGTGTTTAGAGTGATCACTAGTAATGGTGATGTTATACTTCCATTCATCTTCCCACACAGCCTCAGACTCAACACAGAGCCCTACATCAAGTGTCTGGAGAAGGTAGTGCTGCCTTGGGTCAACAGGATGGCTGCTAGAAGACCCCATTCCTGGCAACAGGACTGCCACACAAGCAGGAGAACCCAGTCATGTCCATCTGACAATTTCTGCAAACACATCACCCCTAACATTTGGCCACCTAACTCCCCAAACTGCAACCCTCTTTATTATATGTGGAGCACAGTTGAGCAAGAGACCAACAAAACTCCTTGTAACACCAAAGATGAACTGAAGGCAAGGATTATTGGCAGCATTTACCAACTTAAACAAGGAGTCCATCCAGAAGAGCTGCAGGAGATTCCGAAGTCGTCTGGAAGCTGTGGTTGAAGCCAATGGCAATTTTATTGAATCAATTTACTCTTTAGTATTTCAAGATATTTTAATGTAATTTTGGTAAATATAACTGTTAAAATGAGATGTCAGTGTTATTTTCATTTTTGCGTAATTTAGACAATATATTCACCGCACCCTGTATATTAGTGACAGAGGCAATATTAATACTGAGCGGTAATATCTTTCCCCATTTAAACGTCGGTGTTCTGTAAGAACAAACTATATTGCAGTAGATACCACGAGAGAAATTCTCATACAGGCTTTTGGTGCAGAATACCCACTTGTTTATATCACTTGTGGTGGTCTTGCTACAGGTGCTGATGGGAATTTGTCTCCCCACTCCCAATATAAACAGTTGTGCACTTTACACCAAAAGCCTATATGACAGGTTCTTTAATGGTAGGTACTGCAGTAAAGTTTGTTCTAACAGTTGGGATAAATATTACCTCTTGACTTGTACTGTATTTCATCATCCCTAGTATTTAGCAGCTTCTTAAATTCATCACACCCCCTCCCCAAACTTGACTGTTTTCTATTGAATTAACTACAGTATTGGATTGTTACTTTATTAACCACTGAAAAATAAATGGTTAAGGTGACCTTGGTGGTCATCTGGTTATTGCCTTTAATATGAAATTAACTTTTATGTATATATGTGTGTATATATGTATAATGTTGTTTAATCTGCAGGTATTTGACAATTACAAAGATCAAATCGTTACAAGGTCAAATAACAAGTATGCGCAAATCTATCTCCCAGCTGAAATGCAACAAAGACACTGAAATAAAACAAATTGAACAACTTGAGACCAGCATGAAACAGGCCATTCATAAAATCAAGGTAACAACATCTCTCTCTCTACACACACACACAAATAACCACATAAATGCAAAACAAAGTGGAAAAAAATAGTATTTGAATACCAAAAGTAGAGTAATATGCTTTTATTAGAGCAAAAAAAATCTTCACAAACTGTTACTCAGAGTTTCATATTCTTGTTTGTTGGGAATACTCTCACATACACACATGCACACACATTTCAAAAGACACCATCAGTTTTTGAAAGATTTATTTCTAGAAACAAAATGTCATTTTATGCGTTTAAATACTTAATCTAGTATTTAGTAGATATGTTGTGTAGTTTTCCATGATTTAATCCCTATGAGCATCATACTAATGATGGGTGTCAATTTACTTTTGGGATATTAGTGTGTGTGTGTGTGTGTATTAACAATGTGAAGCAGTAGGTTTACATTATTAAAAGTCAAACTGATAATACAAATATTTTTACCTTCCATCACATGTTGAATGTTCTTTTCTTTGGTCTGCACACATTTGTGTGTATATGTATGTGCATGTATATCTGTCCTACATGTATGTTTTGTAGCATTTAATGCATTTTTCATTTATGGAATAACTGAACACCATGCATTCTGGCTTTTGTTAACAGTAAGTGTGTGTGTGTGTGTGTGTGTGTGTTTATTCACTTCCATGCTTATCTTCGAGTTCTTTATTCTAAAAGGCTGGATATAACTTCTTTGAGCTTGTCACCTCCTGAAATATAAATGTGTGTGTGTGTACATATCAGTTCCTACCTGAAGATTGTAATGACATGAAAATCAAATCATGAGACAGACATTCAGTGCTGTTTGGTTTTCATATTGACATGGAATAGATGGTTGGAGGAACACATAAAAGACAGTTAACTTCAGTGTATTTGAACTCAGGAAATAAAGCTGGAAGAAATGCCTCTGAGCATTTAGTCCGACGTACTAATCAATTGTACTGAGAGCTTTTTTTTCTCATGGCACCAGCACTAGTGAGGTTGCCATGTCACTTGCAAGACTAAAGAACCCTCTCAACTGAGTGAGAATATTGTAAAGAGGGTGGTGGCTTTATGAGGGGTGTTGAGGGTTGAAATTATGATAGAACAGGTATGATAGACAGGAACAGGTTTATTGTTGTAGAGGAGTTATATGACTACTCTACTTTATATGATGATGGGTGGGAATAAATGGGATGAAGCTGGAAATTAAGATAAATATAGTGGGGACCTTTTTTTTTGTGACTTTTTAACATTATGCCCAGAATGCCCCCAAAATATTTTGCTCTAAAGTGCACCATGAGTTTAAAGAATAATTACCAACCACTGTTTTAACCATTGACTGTTCTCTCTTTTCTAGACAACTGACGTCACTAAAGAGCAGTGTAAACAAATTTATGAACAATTCATGTCCAGCATGGACAAACAGATGAAGGTACTTCAGAAAAAGATGGAAGAACAGAAGATCAAGGAAGAACAAGAGAGACTTCGGAAAATGCAGGTCAGTGTTGTGTTGTATTGATGTAGAGATTACTTTGTTGATGTGAAGGTAATAAAATGAGCATTAACACAATTAATAGAATAAAGTGAGCCATAAACATAATTAATGTAGTGAAGGGAACATTAACATAATTTATATAGTAAAGTGAGCATTAACATCATCACTATAGTAAACCAATAAGATTTCACACTTCATGATAGAGCAAATAATAAGCTTTATGATTAGTTCTGGTAAAAGAAGGCAAGAGAGATAACCTTGGAATTTAATTTAAAATTAACTAATAAACTTCAGTGATGAATTAGTGACATCGGTTTTTGGCAGTGTAGTGACAACTCTGAATATGTTTCGCTCTTATTAAACTTCATCAGCCAAGGCATAAACTGTTACTTCCAGGTCTTAGAATTATACAAGCAAAGGCATAACTGCAGTTTGCTTCATAAAAATGCAGTTTTTGGTTCAATCCCACGAGTGTGGCACCTTGGGTAATTTTTTTTCTTTTATAGCCCAGGGCCACTTTGGGTAATGCAATTTTCAGAAACATTATCAGTGAAAAAAAATCAACATGACGGGTTTCTTTCAGTTTCTGTCTACCAACTCACAAGGCTTTGGTCGGCTCAAGGCTATAGAAGACACTTGCACAAGGTGCCATGTGGTGGGACTGAACTTAGAACCATGTGGTTAGGAAACAAGCTTTGTAGAAGTATGACTGATTTATTGCACATAAATTTTAACAACAAAATCTTATATATACTCTCAAGGGTCATATGGGCCCCAGTTGAGAACCACTGATATAAATTGAAATTTATGTGTGTGGACATCTAAGAAGCTGATTAATCTCAAGAGGTAGGGAATATATCGTTACTCCTAAAAGGCTTGGAGTTATTAAAAGACTACATATGGTAATTCACCCTTTATCATCATCATCTTCATTCTTGTCATTTCTCAACATCTGTTTTATAGGAAGAATTGGAACGGGAGAAGAAGAGAAGGATGGAAGAGGAAAGAAAACGAAAAGAAGAAGAGGAACAAAAACGCCTGTAAGTATATATATAAATATAGGACAGGGTGTCAAAACTGTTAGGGATATATATATCCCATAAATAATGAAGTTTTTTTATACTTCTTTTTTTTTCAAAATTAACATAAACAAAGTACTTTTTTAAGGTAAAATATATTCTCCCTCATTTTCTACAATACTCTTCCAACTATATGGCAGACTTGCAAGGCCCCTCTTCCAAAATTCACTTGTCTGTGATGAAAAATACTCTTCCAGTACTGTTCTGACCTTGTCTACAGAATTCATATTTTTTCCATCCAATTGATTTTGAAGACTGCAGAATAAATGATAATCAGATGGGGCAATGTCCAACGAATATGATGGGTGGGTCATCGTTTCCCATTGGAACTGCCCCAGTCTTTGGAATGTCATCCTTGCTATATGTGGCCGAGCATTATCCTGATGGAAGAACACCTTTCGTCTTGAAACCAAAAATGGTCGTTTTTCTTCTAGCGTTAACTTTAGCCACTTAAGCTGCTCGCAGTAGATCTCCTTTGTTATTGTTTTGGGTTTAAAAGTTCAAAGTGGACTAAACTTTTCATATCCCACCAAACAGATAACAACACCTAATGTGGGTGAAAACCATTTTTTTAGCCTGAGGTGAAAACCTTTTTTTAGCCTGGGGTGCCAATGTTTCTCCTTTCCCTACCTACTGTTTTCACTTGACATTTTTATAGAGCACTTGACATTTTGATAGAGAACCTATTTCTTGTCACCAGTCACTCTCCAGTTCAAAAAAGGTTCATTTGTGAGACATGATGGCAAAGAGCACACATTCACTCTCTGTGCATGATTAGACTCAGAAAGTTTGTGAGGACCCATTGACCCAATTTGCTGACTTTTCCGATGGCACACAGGTGTCGATTAATGGTTCAATGACCAAATCCAAGCTTCTCTGCTAGTTCTTCAACAGTTATGAGATTTTGTTCCACCATAATTTGAAGGACATCCTCGTTGAGCTCTACAGATCTTCCAAGATGAGAATTGACTTCTAGGCTGTAGATTCTAGCTCAGAATTTCTGGAACCACTGTTGACACTGGCTTATGCTTATTGTCTGATCCTCATATACTGCATTAATATTCCTCGCACTTTCCATTGCATTGTTGATTTTATTGGACTCATAAAGCAAAATATGCCGAATATGCTCCTTTGTCACTTCCATTATAGCTTTAAAAAGTAACTGTTAAAATTGAACTGCACTCTTCAAAGCTTGCTCTAAAGACAAGGTAAAATTACTGCCTGCTTTTATAGCAAGTTGATGCAGGTAGTTTATCCCATCCCCCTCTGACTTTTAGTTCATTCAAGTGAAAACAACCACATTACTTATGGGATGACCAAATATATATAT
>NC_069001.1:18090088-18091129 GCF_001194135.2 Octopus bimaculoides | reverse complement strand
ACTCTCTGAGTGGTTGGCGTTAGGAAGGGCATCCAGCTGTAGAAACTCTGCCAAATTAGATTGGAGCCTGGTGTTGCCATCCGGTTTCACCAGTCCTCAGTCAAATCGTCCAACCCATGCTAGCATGGAAGGCGGACATTAAACGATGATGATGATGATGATGGAGCCTGGTGTAGCCATCCAGTTGCACCAGTCCTCAGTCAAATCGTCCAACCCATGCTAGCATGGAAAGCGGACGTTAAACGATGATGATGATGATATTTATTAGGGGGTGTTTCTAAAGGGGCACAAATAGTAGACAATAGTACCTACTGTCAACCTTATATATTCTGTGAACTTGCCATTCCAACAAGGGAGACACATGAACACAAGATAGGGTAGCCAACAAAAGAAGCTGCTCAATTGATGGAGACTTATGAATTGACAATGAAGCCTAATAAGCCAAAAAGGGGAGGCTTACAAGTCAGTAAAAGTGGTTCAGGAGCAGACTAGATTTATTTCTCTCTCAAAACTGCACCTCACTACAACTCACACACACTCATACTCAGACAAAAGCTGCACACTTCATTATATACTTTCTTCAAGCTGGCATTGGTTGGATGGGAAGACATTTTGAAGCTGTTTTAGGAACATGAGGTAAGTGGCCCCTCATCACACCAACATTACATAATATTTCATCCCCACTCTGTTAGAGGTTATCATTTTATAAATACAGGAACTTTTAAGATGGATTTGATTCCCATGCATTCCCTGAAGAGAAGGTTACAATTTTAATATCACAGATCCCTATGGATCACACAGGTTGTAATCCTTTGAAACATATGTAGGAATAAAGTATGCAATTATAACATGCGTTTTCTCCATTCCTTAAATTTTTAAATATACTCAAATACCCAAAATTTCAAGGAGTTCCTGCCTTAAAAACAGGAACTACACCACAGTTATTTTGTGTTCTTTGCTACATTGGTTTCTATTAACCCATTTATTCTATCCGAAGAATTTTTATTCATTAAGATAGAAGAAATACATATAATTAAATAT
>NC_069001.1:18085055-18089514 GCF_001194135.2 Octopus bimaculoides | reverse complement strand
ATATATAATAGAATTTTCAGGATCTGATAGAATCAAGGTATTTAAATAACAAAGTCACCCAGATAGAGTCAGGGATAGCACACCTGTGCACTAACAATGTATATGGACATACACATACTTACTAAAGTAAATGTGGATTTGTCACTCCAGATAAGCACACATTCACAAGTACTGACAGAATACACAACATGTAAGCAAAGTCATACAGGAGTACACTCATGGCATGTATTTTACAGTGACTATAGGCTCAAGATCCAACACAGGGAAGGCTCTGAGTGTGGTGAGGTATAAATAATAACAGAAGCTGGATTGAAACTCTCTCAGCTGTAACCTACATGGGAGAGTCAATATGCATTATTTTCTATTTATGCGAAAAATCCTAAATGTTAAATTTTATTCTTAATTCACTGGAAGAAAACAGTTTTCTTACACATTAATAAAGAACACATCTGAAAGAGCTGTAATGAACCTCAAACCAATTGTTATTGCTTATAAATATGTGTTTGTGTGTGTGATTGCATATGTCTATCTCTCTATATGTATGTGTATACACACACACACACACATACACACACATACATATATATATATATGCAATATTATTTTTAGGAAAATGGAAATGGAAGCCAAAAGGAAAAAAGAAGAAGAGGAACGCAAAGCGCAAGAGGAAGCTAACAAAGCTGCTGCAGTAAGTTTAAGTTTTTCTGTTGTCTCTTTTATTTCCCAGAGTGCAGTGCAGTAGAATAATACAGTGTACTGGATGATAGGTAAACCTATCACTAAATTTGATGCCATTAACAGAATCCACTATATTATGATATTTGACAGACTGAGTCGTATCAGATGGACAATTCTTACTATTGTCTACTTCACACATTGTCTACTTACCTTTAACAGAGGCTGCTATGCCACAAACTTTTGGATCAGGTTTACAGTCTCAAGATATCTTCTCACCAGTCTTAGAGACCCTTAAGTTTTCTTCAGTCAGGAAGAAAAAAACTCTGCCTATAACCCTTTACAAGACCTCCAACACTGTCAGGAGAAATAGAATGAGCAAGTTATCTTAAAAATGGAGACATGGCACAAGTGGTTGATACTTAGATTCTGCTAGATCCTCCTGCAAGGACCAGATGCTGGTGTTAAACTTGTGTAGACTTATCTCCTTCTCCAAATCTTAGTTCTTGTGTCAATATTAAAAACTTTTAGTATATCTCCTGATACAATTTCACCTTGAAATGGAAAATCATCTCGTGTGCAACTTCCTGCAACCAAAATCAGAGACCATGTAATTTGTGCACAGCTGAGGCCTATGAAAATTTATTCATCAAGAAACCATTCATAAACAAGCAATTTAGGACAGTCTCTACATGTCATAATAAAATAAACAGTTTTAAATAGTATACATTTAGCAAATTTACTCTACAGATGACGACACCTCGTGATAATTTTTTTATCTTTCACCTTTTAGTTTTTACTTTTCCAGTGTCTTTATTCCACTTCCAGGAGAGGCTACAAAGGCTATGAGCACTATCTCTTTCTCTAGCCCCTACTAGTAAAAGAGATATAATTTCTCTCCTCTCCTTCCATTTACCTTCTTACTCTTCTCAACTCTCTCTCTGGCTACTCTTTTATACCATTCTCATTTTCATTTCTCATTCTTTCAGGTAGCTTTGGAAGCTGATCGCCAGAAGGACTCTGAGGAGATTACCAAAAGGCAGCATATCTTGCAACAAGAGCACCGTGATCGAGAGCTTGCACTACGTCTTGCTATGGAAGACCAAAACCAGGTCGATGATGTGGTCATACCTCCACTTGCTCGGTCAGCGGCTGTATTAGCACAACGGCAGGCTGCCGCGCAAAAGAAGTATGATTTATCTAAATGGAAGTATGCGGAACTCCGAGACGCCATCAACACATCATGTGGTACATAGATTTAATTTAACTACATTCATTTTTGTTCATTGCGCCATGTTTTAAATAGTTTCTTGCATTTTTCTTTTGTTTTTTCTTATTTACTTATCTGAAACACTATGACAAAATGTAATTTAATGTTCTAACATCTCATTATCCATCCATCTTCACTGACTAGTATTCTTGGAAGGGCACTGGGGATAGCGTCTTCAGGCACCTCCTCTATAGCGTCCCATGAGAAGTAATATTATACTTTCCTGCTGGATTCCCAAACTTGAACAACTGAGACTGTGGATATTATCCAACCATTTCGTTCTTGGTCTCCCTTTGGTCTTTTGCTGGTTGGCTCAGCTTGAAGAATCTGTCTTGTAATCCTTTCCTACAATGTCTATAGTACCAGAGCTTCTCTGCATTGAGAAGTAGTGGCTCTACCTTGAGAGACTCCATGATCTCCAAGCTATGTACCCTGTCAGTAACATTACTCCAGAGAACCAGAGGAGCCCCGTTTCAGCTGCTTGTATTTGCGATTGTCCTCTTCCAGTCATTACCCAACATTGATGGCCATAGATGAGGATAGGTATGGAAACTGAATTGGAGATAGCAATTTTAACTTTTTCTACCAACTTCTCTTCTTTTTTCTGCTTTTGCATGGCTTGGATGAGATTCTCAAGGCAGTATTCTACCCTTCCTGATGCGAACCTTTACATGAAAAAACAAGTATTTCACTCTTAGGTACCACTTGCTACCTTTGAATACTTATAGCAGCGATTGCTTTGTTGTAAGTTTTCAAGCCAGGATCTCCAGTTTAAGAATAGCTTCCTTGGTCCTTCCTATTAGACTTGGTGATACTATAAAGGATCATGGGGTACTGCCATCCATCCTGACTAAAAGTTTAATAAAAAAAAACATGAAATTCTTAGTCTTTGTATGTTTGAATGACATAATTGGATATTGTGTTTACAGGTAACATAGACAAACTTCATCACTGCCCAACCAGGTGTCAATGTGAAGACATGCATCCATCTTCTCCTGGGAGGGTTTTGGATAAAGTCTTCAGGTACCTCCTCCATAGGGTCCTGTGAGAAATAGCCATCATTAAATGTTCTGGACGGATTTCCAGGCATGACCAACTGTTACTATAGATATTATACAACCATTTCGTTCTTAGTCTAGCCCCTAAGTCTCCTGCCAGTTGCTTAGCTTAAAAGAATCCATTTTGTGATTCTTTCCAGAATATCACTGTGAAGAGAGAGATAAATACATGCACTCATAAATGTCTGTTTGTAACTAAATCTCTCCTCTTTCACACTCATTCACTCACTCCAAGAGAAAATTTCTGTAACACTTTTTTAACCCTTTAGCATTCAGATTATTCTATCAAATGTTATGCTTATTTATCCACATTGTTTTCAATTAATCATGCATTGTCTTATAGTTCAATGATCCGATTGTTTATTCTGAGAATGACATTGTATAATAGGTGAGAGGTCAGATGTGGTCAGTTTCAATAAAAAACAGGTAGAATACTGGGGTCGGATATGACTGGTTTAAATGCTAAAGGGTTCTTATTTGTGATGAATTATTTCCTTTCTCATTTCTTTTCTGCTTTTTGATTAATTACATTTGATATTTTTGTGCTTAACTTTTTGAGATCTGGAATTGTTGGAGGCTTGTCGTGAGGAATTTCACAGACGACTTAAGGTTTATCATTCCTGGAAATCAAAGAACAAGAAGCGTGATGGGAATACCCAGAGAACTCCGGATTCAATACTGGAGGGTAAGCCTTTATTTCTCTTAAACTTTTTGGTAGCAGTTCACCTGAGACTACCTCTGACTCTTACCATACAAAACCTATTTCATTATATAGGGAAACTATTTCATTATACAACCATAATATACTGCAAAGTATATTAAATGTTTTATAAGTCAACACTGTACCCTACTGTGTTAGCTGTGCTATTAAAACATTTTTAAGGTTATTTTTACAGATTTTCTGTAGAAATTATAGCCAGCACTGATTTGTTATGACGTTTTATATCCAGATATGTCTAATGTAAGCAACAATGTGATCAAAGATGGAAAAATGGTTAATGGGTGTATATGCCAAACTTCAGAAGTTCTTGCTCCTTCTTCAGCATCACATCAATTCCATTAACCATCCATGAACTCATTGCTTAAATAACCACTAAATACAGCAGTGTAACATTATATTAGATATACCAATTTTTCATATTAAACACATTCCTGGCAGCTGCAATGGTACACATATGATTGTAACTGAACTACAGCCTCACATTATCAAAGCAAAAATCCTCACTGGATGTCATAAGGGAGACATTGTATTTATACCTAGAATACCACTAATATCAACAGATGTCCCCTTGAAAATATAAAAATATAGGTAAGATAAAAACATAGGTCATAAGTACAACATTAGTAAATATAACAATAACTATCACAATAATAAGATTAGTATCTCGGAATCTAATCGTAACAGAATCAAGTTTTTGAGTGTGAATGCTAGGACCAAAAATGTGGTTTATCAATG
>NC_069001.1:18081870-18085045 GCF_001194135.2 Octopus bimaculoides | reverse complement strand
GTTTTTGAGTGTGAATGCTAGGACCAAAAATGTGGTTTATCAATGTAAGGTAACGACTAACACAGAGGTCTTGCATTACATAGGTTGCTCTTCGTCGCAGGTCTCTAGGAGAATCTCTAACTATTACTTATCCTTTAGGGATAGGAATAAAAATAATAGTACTGGTCTTAGTAAGTTAATCTGGAAACTTAGGGACTGCAATAAACAATTCTCTTTGGAATGGTCAATACTGGCTACCTCAATACCCTACGACAAGGGTAAAAATTCTTGTTCTCTCTGTAACTTGGAGCTATTCCACATTCTGTTCTCCAAGAATAATTTAGTGAACCAGATAACACAGAGAGCATACAGATGCCAGCATTGGAGGAAATACACCTTCAGCTTGTTTCATTAATTTCATCCTTTTTACTAATTTTAGTTATTATTTTTTTTTTTTCACCTACCAACATACTCGCTAGTTGATAGCCACTTTACATGTGGTATGAACTATCACCACACTTTGCATTTATTTTTATTTAACTTTAGACAATAACAATAATAGTAATAAATTTATAATAATAATAATAACAATGAGAATTATAACATTATAATATTATCTAAAATAACAATTATATCTAACTCCAACGCCAGTTGTTCACACTCTCTCTCCTTCTCTAGTTAGTACAGCAAGTTTAACCCCTGAAAAGTTATATTCGTAGAGTTTTAAGTATATTTATATATATTTACGTATATACTATCGATTTTGTTATCGTATGCATGTTTATTCTTATTATTTCATCACTTTAGAGTTTTGTACTTTGTTTTGCCATTTATTTAGGTTAATTACCGTAACTTAATGATACAACATTAATGGTTAATTATATTTACAATCCATCTTTAATTTTCCTTCCTTATAAACGTTTATTTACATAATTAGTCGTATATAAAGAATTCATTGGATTCTCTCCCTTTCTCCTTCCATTTACAATAAATTTTTATTACCATTATTATTAACTTTAAGATTTTTCTGCGGTTCATTATGTCTTCCTTTAATTTAAACTCTTAGTATAGCATTCATAGCCTCTCTACCTAAACAGCTCCCTGTAAACTAGCGTTCTTGTTTCTAACGGTCATTTAACTTAGCTATATAGTGTTGTTCCTCGTACGTAACCTTAGCATTCAGCACAAGTTTTGCATTTGTAATAATGGTTCCCTGATGATGAAATTATATGTATATACCAGCATCTCTTACTTCTTTGGAGTAGAGTGCA
This sequence comes from Octopus bimaculoides, assembly GCF_001194135.2. Lineage (NCBI taxonomy): Eukaryota > Metazoa > Mollusca > Cephalopoda > Octopoda > Octopodidae > Octopus > Octopus bimaculoides. Next base: position 18,083,795 of record NC_069001.1, on the reverse strand, counting down.
TATAATTTTTGAAACATATGTATGAATTAAAGGAACTTATTGATTATATGCGTTTTGCTCCATTTATTATTATTATATATATATATATATATATATATTCATGTTCTGAGTTCTATTTTTCCTGTTTACATCACCCAACTTATATATTTAAAATAATTATTTTGGGGAATTGTAAAACTTGAAGCAGATAAGACTATAAATAATAGCATGTGAATATTATATGTGTGTAAATATTTATACACACACACACATATTTATTTATTTATTTGTAAAATTTTGCTTGTGTTCCAGCTGAAAAATATTCTTCACATATTCCTGGTGAGATGGATATAGAGAAAAGTGAAACTTCGCCTCAGCGCTATTTTAGGATTCCTTTCACTCGGCCATCTGGAGAATTCAAGACAGAAAAGAAACAAGGCTGGTGGTATGCCCACTTTGATGGTCGGTGGATTGCCCGGCAGATGGAAATCTGTATGGAAGTCTCCCCCATTATACTGTTGGCAGGTGAGTACAATTTCTTAAGGTGACTACAGTGATGGTGTGTGTGGTCTAGTGGTTAATGCTGGATACCTCATCATTAAGCAATGGGGTTCCATTCTCATCAGGTAGTGTGTCCTTGAGCAAGATATTTCATTTCACATTGCTTCAATACACACAGTTGAGTATTAGTAGTACTTGGAAGGTCACCCTGTGATGGACTGCTACCCTTTTCAGGTAATACTTTTGTACTTTGAGTGTAAATGCCATGAGAATCCAGACAAGCTCTGGTCTCACGAGTATGAAGCAAACTTTATTTCATTGGTTCAGCAAATGACAGGCATATATATATATATATATATATATATATATATATATATATATTTCTTCATCTCTCTCTCTCTCTTTACATATCTACACCTAACAAAAGAGAATAAACAAGGAAAAACAATTCATCAACAACTATAAACCTCAAATAAATATTGAAATACCCATTATTAATCAATGAATAAGGCTCTGTCGTGCACATACACACAAAACATTCCCATAAAACTAAACACAAACCACAATACCACACCGCACATGAAAAAAGAACACATACACCACTAAAAATATACAGACACAGACGAAACAACACACACAGACAAAACAACACACACACCAAATTCTTTAACAAATTTGAACCACAACCTGATATCTAAACACCCACTATTAATTTATATATATTAAAATTCTTTGTTCTCAATGAATTCTCAAACGACTCAACGAAATTTCACATGGTAATAGTATCAGACCCCATGAGTTTCAACATGTAATTTTTTCTTTTCATTGGGATTAAAACAATACAATATTGGCACTGGTTCGGTGTTACATGTCAAAAGTGAAAGAATAACATCTATATTGTAATGTGATATAATATTATTTCACTTTTATTTTTTCACTTTTAACTCTAATTATATCCTAATGTAAACAACATTACACATAGGCAACTTTCCATCTTTATAGCCACGGCAGAGGAGTGGTATGTCAGCGTGTGTGTGTTGACTGACATAATGAATGGCTGGAGGTGAAACTCTTGACAAAAAACAGTGAGGTAGCAGATACCAAGGTTTATAAAAATACACATTTACCGTTCAATTACCAGTCAATAATTATTGCAGCAGTTGCAAATTTACCGTTGTGCCCCTGGACTTCGAGCGGGATCGTTGCCAGTGCCCCTGGACTGGCTCATGTGCGGGCGACATATGAATCTTTCGAGGGGGAACGTTGCCAGTGCCCCTGGACTGGCTCATGTGTGGGCGACACATGATATCTTTCGAGCGAGATCGTTGCCGGTGCCCCTGGACTGACTCTTGTGCGGGTGACACATGAAATGTTTGAGCGGGTTCGTTGCCAGTGCCCCTGGACTGGCTCATGTGCGGGCGACGCCCCTGGGCCGGCTCTTGTGC
>NC_069001.1:18079204-18080714 GCF_001194135.2 Octopus bimaculoides | reverse complement strand
TATACCGCCTGACTGGCCTTTGTAGGGTTTTCAAGCGAGATCATTGCCAGTGCCCCTGGACTGGCTCTTGTGCAGGTGGCACATAAAAGACACCATTTCGAGCGTGGCCGTTTTCGTGCGGGTGACACGTAAAAGCACCCACTACACTCTCTGAGTGGTTGGCGTTAGGAAGGGCATCCAGCTGTAGAAACTCTGCCAAATTAGTTTGGAGCCTGGTGTTGCCATCCGGTTTCACCAGTCCTCAATCAAATCGTCCAACCCATGCTAGCATGGAAGGCAGACTTTAAATGATGATGATTAGCAGTTCATACATGTGCTTCTATTTGGTTAATTTGTACTGCATACAAAAATAAAGGCATTCAAATGCTTACAATAATAGAGATTACTGCATAATTTCTTCTATGTTCATAATTTTTGGTTTACAACATTGAAAAAAAATATGCCACCAAAGAAAGGACATAATCTCTCCAGAAACAAGTATAAAGTAAGGAGAATTGTAGAAAACCAAAGGCGAGAGTCTTAAGAGAGAAAAGAGATGAGACATACTGCAGCTCGTCAAATGGAGTTTCAAGAGAGAAGGGAGATGAGACTTTCCCAAGATCAGCAAAAGCATGCTGCAGCACGTCAAATGGAGTCTGAAGAGAGAATCGAGATGAGACTTTCTCAAGATCAGCATGTTACAGCACATCCGATGGAGTCTCAATACAGAAGGGAGATGAGACTTTCCCAAGAGCAGTAAACATTTCTAAATGAAACTAATGGCATGCGCTGCTCAGGCAGTAAGGTAAGATTACCAGCTCCTCCTCAACCTCTTATAGATCTTCTGGAAGGAACTTCCATCCAGTCAAAGGATTTTCTGACCAATATCAGACAATACAACTCTGTATTTCAAAAAGAGATAGCTGAACATGGATTTATGCCAACATTCAAAGTTCAAGTTCCTCCAAATTTACTTTATAAGTGATGTTGGACAACAAACCCAAAGGAGGAGTCAAAGCTTCAGACGATGGGTCATGTTAGATGCAGCACCAACTGCCGCAAAGGAGAGTATATCCACTGACAGCTTTCAAAAAGTCACATACCCCACCCAATTTTCCATGACTGGTTAGGGTCTGGAATACTCCAAATGGACACATGACATGTCACTTAGTCGAATTGGCCCATTATTTACTCCACAAATATTTTGTTATCAATGCTGCACTTCCCGTATCACCTGTTTCAACATAACTGCAATATATATATATATCATCATCGTTTAACATCCACTTTCCATGCTAGCATGGGTTGGACGGTTTGACTGGGGACTAGTGAGCCAGATGGCTGCACCAGGCTCCAATCTGATCTGGCAGAGTTTCTACAGCTGGATGCCCTTCCTAACACCAACTTATACATATATACACACACAGATCCTAAGACCAAGGTGCCATGTAAAAAGCATTGGTCTGAGTGCTGGTGCCACATAAAAAGCACCCAGAACATTCTGTAAAGTGGTTGGCATTAGGAAAGGCAT
>NC_069001.1:18074983-18078113 GCF_001194135.2 Octopus bimaculoides | reverse complement strand
GTAAACCAAATTTATTGAACTTACAAGCAAATAAATTAAAAAGAACTGAAAGAGAAAAAAAAAAAATTCCCATAAAATTTCTTAATTTCCAAACTCAGTGGTACTATTTGCTAAATCATTAATGAGAAATTTTTTTGTTCTTTTTTGTTGTTGACTATTTTTAAATTTTTGAATTAATTTTTTTCATCATGTAGAACTGGGTTATTACATTAAACCATTCTCTCAGTAGATTTCTTTACTGTTTCCTAGTGAAGATTTCAGAGAATTTTTTTTTCTATTTTTGCTTAATTTTTTTTTGTTTGTATTTCTCTCTCAAGAAAAAACAAAAACAATGGGAACTTTAAAAAGTAAATAAAAAAATTTAAAAAGTTCATTGTGTTTCAGTTTATTGTGAATTATCATTTTTCTTCACGCTTTATTGTGAATTATCTTGTTTTTTCAAGATTTTCAAAAGGAAATTCTTGAAATGTCATTTTAACTCTTAACATCCTAAATGAGATAATATCACCTGAAAGTGCATGGTATAATAAGAATTACACTAACCTTGTAGATATTGAAAGGCATGGCTGTGTAGTAAATTTGCTTCCTAACCACACTGCATGGAACCTTGGACAAGTGTCTTCAACAATAGCCTTGGGCTGACCAAAGCCTTGTGATTCACATTCTTACAAATTGACTGGTCAATATGACCAACCAAAAACGGGTGGGGGGAGCTGGAAATGTTGCCTGACCGTGCTACAGTCCAGATCTTGCACCGTCAGATTACCATCTTTTCTGAGCCATGGCTCATTTCCTCACAGATGGAAGTTCAAATGATATAAGCAATGGCAACAAACAATAGAATATGTTGGGATATATTTTCATATGTAACTTGTTTGAACTATTAATTAAAGCCAGAAGTACAAAAAATCTTTTGACTAGGTTTAATTGCATATTTCTTTATTGCCCACAAGGGCAGACAAAGGGATTAAGTCGATTACATTGACTCCAGTGCGTAACTGGTACTTAATTTATCGACCCTGAAAGGATGAAAGGCAAAGTCGACCTCGGCGGAATTAGAACTCAGAATGTAACGGCTGACGAAATACTGTTAAGTATTTCGCCCAGCATGCTAACGTTTCTGCCAGCTCACCACCTTAACTAGGTTTAATTGCTTGTTGAAGTTTAGGAAGGACAGATGTGGCTGTTGCAAGTATATACACGAAACTGCAACACCAAATATAAATCCCTCCTTGAAAAAGTTGCAGCTTTAGATATAGTTAAGACCAAGTCATTTATCCTGCAAGGAAATGTTAATGCATATACTGGCACAGGTCACCAGATTTGGAAAGGAGTGATTTAAGGGAATGGTAAGCCTGAACTCAGTGTGAATGGAGGGGTCCTTACTAAACTTCTGTGCTAGAAATGGGCTCTCCATTATGAACACATTCTTCGAGCACAGGGATATCCATAAGTATACCTGGTATAGGGATACTTCTGGACAGAGATTGTTGGTAGATTTTGTTATTGCCTCTGACCTCTTTGATTCTGTGCTGAATGTCCACATCAAAAGAGGAGCCGAGCTATCAACTGATCTCCACCTAGTTGTCTGGAACATGAGACTATTTACAGCATGAGGAACTAACAACACCGATACGTTCGGTATGACTTACAAGATAAAGTGGAAGGCCCTGGTAGATGATAGGATCAGAAACAAATATGCAGACACTTCTGCACAAACTGAGGATGTTGAAATGGAGTTGAGATTGTTTTGTTCAGCACCATGTGGCAAATCAAAACGATTTAATCAGGAAGTTAAAGATGCCACATGAACAAAGGTGGCCACAGAGCTTGGCTTGGAACCAAGTCTCCCCTTTAGCACATGCAGTACACTGAGGCACAAAGAGTTACAGCAGAGACAGTAAAATATCTACAGCTAAGTCATGGGAGAACTCTGAGGTTAAGCTGGACTCTAACTTTAGCAATTTAAAAGTATTCTGGAAAACCATCTGCTGACTTTGTGACAAAAAACTCTCTTCCATGCCCATCATTAAGAACTCAGCTGCAATTCTTCTCTCTATAGAGAAGAGTATCCTTGGGAAGTGAAAAGAATACTTTGCTGGTCTCCTAAGTCCAGTTACAATAAAATCTTCTGGTGGACATAAGATGTATCTAGGGGTGAAGACTAACCTCACAGAAGACGAAGTTACAAAGGAGATTAAAATTAACAAATGTGACAAGACTGCTGGAAAGGATGAAGTTAGGCCAGAGATGCTAAAAGCCTTAAACAGAGAAGGTGTTCTCTGACTTGTGTATGTCAAGTGGCTTGAACCTTTGGAAAGATACCAAAGCAATGGTAAGCCAGGGTGATAATCCTAGTTTTTAAAAAGGGACACGAGAGAGAGAGTGCTCTAATTGAAGTATCTATATGAATGCCCAAAGGTTTCTTTTTGGGTAAATGGTGCAAAGTTGAAACCTTTCAATGTGGGCGTTGGACTTTGACAGGAGTGTGTATTTACAGTTCTATATTTAAGAGATGAGGAAATATGTACAATATTTACATTATTTACATTTGACAGATATTTGTCCTCATCTTGTTTGTTGTTAACACAACATTTCAGCTGATATACCCTCCAGTCTTCATCAGGTCTCTTGGGGAAATTTCGAACCTGGGTTCTCATTCCTAAGGTATTTTTCAATGTTATTATTATTATTACTATTAAAGTCAAAATTAAAAGAAGAGTGCCATTGTTATCTAGTGAACGATATTTCGACATCCTGTGTGTCTTCAACGGGTTCAAAAAATAAATTTGTCAATCTACTTCGTTTTGGTTAATATAGAGAGGACTGAGGTAACTCCTCCTGAAGATATAGAGTCAAAATTAAAACAATGGCACTCTTCTTTTAATTTTGACTCTATATCTTCAGGAGGAGTTACCTCAATCCTTTCTATATTATTATTATTATTATTATTATTATTAATATTATTATTATTATTATTCAGGTCACTGCCTGGAATCGAACTAGGAATCTTGGGGTTAAGAGCACGGGCTACTAACCCCAAGATTCTGAGTTCAATTTCAGGCAGTAACCTGAATAATAATAATAATAATATCGAAAAATACCTTAGGAATGAGAACCCAGGTTCGAA
>NC_069001.1:18071746-18074973 GCF_001194135.2 Octopus bimaculoides | reverse complement strand
TGGGGTTAAGAGCACGGGCTACTAACCCCAAGATTCTGAGTTCAATTTCAGGCAGTAACCTGAATAATAATAATAATAATATCGAAAAATACCTTAGGAATGAGAACCCAGGTTCGAAATTTCCCCAAGATACCTGCTGAAGGCTGGAGGGTATATCAGCTGAAATGTTATGTTAACAACAAACAAGATGAGGACAAATATCCATCAAATGTAAATAAGAGTGTGTATTTGTACCTCTTCTTTTCATAAATTTTATGAACAGGATTGATGTGCAGTTTTTGTGGAAGTGGTATCACGATTGGTGGGTGTAGGATTGGTGATCAGTTGGCTGATATTTGCTGATGACATGGTGCTACTCATCAGGTAATCTCTAGCATGCACCAAATGGGTTCACTGAGAAGTGCTGCAAGGTAGGGATGAGAATTAATGTTGCAAAGACTGAAACATAGGCCCTCTCAAGAAAGTCTTTGTACTGCACTTCACATGTTAGTGGAACATAACTGTGACAAGTGAAGAAGATTAAGTATTTCAGGGCTGTATTCATGAGAGATAGGAGGCAGGAGGTGAATTGGTTGCTAGAATTGCAGGTACTGGCTCAGTAACATGCCAGCTCTAGCATTTAATCTTCAGAAGTGTAGGGGTTGGTAAAGATAGCCAAACTTGCTATCTGTATGTGCCTGTCCTCACTTATGATCATGAATGTTGCATAATGATGAAAAGAGTACAATTAGGAATACAATCGTCTAAAATGAAATTTCTCCGAAGGATGTATAGCTGAAATGAAGTCTCTCTAGGTCAAGCTGCTACTTTTCTGTATTGAAAGGTCACAAATTTGGTACTACAGATATGTGACTAGAATGTCACAGGGAAAGATTGTAAGACAAATCAACCAGCAAGAGACTCAGGAGTGGACTACAAGCAAAACAGTTGGATAACAGCCATGGTTTCAGTTGACTATGCTTGAGAATCCAGCAGGAAAGCATAATGATAGTTGCTCTTGATAAGACTCTATGGAGGTGTCTGAAGACTCTGCCCCAACTACTACCTTCCCACAAATAGTGGGCACTAGAAATGGATGGATGGAATAAAATGATTTTAAGATACATATATAGATGTAAATATTGCAAATATACATTCTAAAGATGATAAGATATAGGGAGATAAAAATATTGTAAATACATACACAAAACCATAAGGTACATCTATATATATATTTACATATGAAGTAAAAGCAGCTCTAGTGTAATGAATATTAAATAAATATACATTAGTATGTAAAGAACAAAAAGTTTAGAATGGTACAACAATGCACTATAGAACAAAAAATGGACTACATACCTGTTGTAATTAGGTTATCTATAGTCCGATGATGTTTCGGAATTACAATTCCTTCTTCAGATCTTCTTAGATGGAGTCTCTGCTATAAACTGTTTTCCAACGGTTTTCTTTTTTCCCGAAGCGTCTCAGTAGTGGTCTCACGAAGCTTCTTCCGGAATTCCTCATGAGAAGTGCGTGAGGTCGGCTGTTTCAATCTCGTGTGTGTTGGTACATCTGTGGGGCGCTGCTTCTAAGTTATGTGTTATACGTGCAGCTTCTCTTTTTTTTTTGTTGTTGTAAACAATATATGAGCATGTTATTAAGAATTAACCTACATGCATCCAGATGTAGCTAAATAATATATTGATTACCAACTTCCATCCTGTTGTTAATTTGGGGTCCTAGTCTGTGTATGAGTAAAGCTTCCTTGATTCTTAAATTACCCAAATTTCTTTCATTGGCCTCAATTGTGACTGTTATGCTTTTATCAGTGTTCCGGCATCTGTCTCAATGTTTTCTGAAGGAGGAGGCTCTTGTGTTCAGATGTTCTTTGATGCGGACGTCTAACGGTCTTGTTGTGCTTCCCACATAGAACTTGTTGCATTTGTTACATTGTATTTTATACACAACATTTACCCGTTGGCATAAATCTGTGTCACGGATGGGACAATTTGTTAATATGCATTGATTGTTGTCCCTTGTTCGTTTCTTTGCAAGGTGTGCTCTCAGAGAGGGGCCGGAGTGGGCTAGTTGTATGTCTAGCCCTTTTCTTCATATGGCTCTTCGGATGGCTGTAGTTATCCTCTCGCTAAAATGGGGTATTTTAAGGAAGCATGTGTTGCTGGGTTTTCTGTGTTCGGCATGTTGGTTGTCTTGGATACTTAAGCCGATTTACAATGGATCTAGGATACCCGTTGGTTTTCAATATATCTAGGAAGCGTGTAGTGTGGGTCACCTTGTCCTCTGTTCTGTTGCATTTACCTTGGATGCGTGCAAGTTCGTTTCTGGCATATCCTATTTTGGCACCGAGTGGAAGTGCTGAATTGTATTGGACAAACATATCTCTACTAGCTGCTTTCCTATAGAACTCGGTGTGGATCTCTCCTTCTTCCATTATATTCAGTTTGAAATCAAGTAATGATAGTGATCCAGTGATGTCAGGATGTTCTATAGTGTCGTTGAACGTTGTGAATATTCTGTCAGCCTCTTCACAGGAGGTTGTGAATATGAGGATGTCATCTACGTAACTGATGAAGAAGGCGCATGAGCGGCAAATGTTGAGTGCTCGACGTTCCAGATGGTTCATATACGTGATGGCTAGTAGGCCCGAGAGACTGGATCCCATGGGGAGACCTGTTGTCTGTTTGTATATATGGTCCTGGAAAGCGAAGTAGGTGTTGTCCACGATGATGGACAAAAGTTGGTGGATATCAGCTGTGGTAAGTCCGAAGCATTGGATGTTGGACGCTATTATGCAGTCAGTCAATAGGTTGACCGCTGAGTGTGCTGGCACCGTTGTGTACATTGAGACAACGTCAAGACGAAAAGCATATCTGTTTTGCCTGAGTTGGTCTGGGGGTAATTGGAGCAGTCTTTTGATGACTTCGTCGGAGTTCTTGACGTGTCCCGGAAAGGTTGAGAGTATGGGTTTCAGGATGCGAGAAAGTAACTAGATACTTCCACGCTGGAGACGATGCGTCTAATCTGGATCGTGTTGCTATTCTTGTGTGTTTTAATAAGGTGATAAAATCTGGTTAATCTATTGTTCTTTGTGATGAAGTTGTTCTTGAATTTATTATGTATTTGTCTCCGTCTACAGATGTCCGTCCATGCGGTGTTAATTCGGTCCTCAATCCTGGTCGCAGTTATATCGGTCACTTCAGAATATAGTCTGTCATTGCTTAAATGTT
>NC_069001.1:18067972-18071736 GCF_001194135.2 Octopus bimaculoides | reverse complement strand
GTAGGAAATTTGCCAGGTGTGTTGTTGTTCTTCTTTATTACCAACAGCCATTTGAGTTGGTATGCTGTTCGACAAAAGTTGGCTTCCAGGTCGAATAAGATTTTTTCATTCAGCTGTTAGCTCAAGATAAATTTAGGTCCCAGGCTGAGAAGTTCTAGTTCTTCATGGGAGAGTGACCCACTCAAGTCTGTGACTAGGGATTTTGTTGTTGATGGTGTGTTGGTGTCTTCGGTGTTAGTGTTATCTCGTTCTGTGGACGTGTCCTGTTCATCTGTGTTGGTGTAATAGGCCGAGTTGTGTCGGTATTTGGTACAAAGCCACTGGAATTTAGGTTTGAGGCGTTTCTTCTCTTGGTCAACGCAGTGGTGGTAGCATCGGTCAATAGCTGCGGTTATTCTTCGGTATGTATGTCCACTGGTTGACGTGATGCTGGATATTATTTCAGAGAATTTGCGTGTATGCTCATGTAGTTGTTGGTGCAGATGGTGTAAGATTTTTCTGATGACGAACATATGTATGTATTTCAGTGATCGCCGAATGGTAGGGCTGTGAAAACACGAGGGTTGGGAATTATGTTGATTTTTAGGCAGCGTTTAAGAAAGTTTATTTGGCATCCGATTTTAGCACGTTTCTCAGATAGCTTGATCAACTCCTTAACAGTTGCGAACTCGGCCTGGCCCAGTCGTAGAGATAGGAGAGTATTGTAGTTCGCTTGAAGCATTGTGTATTGTTTGTAAAGAACAAAAAGTTTAGAATGGTACAACAATGCACTATAGAACAAAAAATGGATTATATACCTGTTGTAATTTGGTTATCTATAGTCCGATGATATTTCGGAATTACAATTCCTTCTTCAGATCTTCTTAGATGGAGTCTCTGCTATAAACTGTTTTCCAACGGTTTTCTTTTTTTCCGAAGCGTCTCAGTAGTGGTCTCGAGAAGCTTCTTCCGGAATTCCTCATGAGAAGTGTGTGAGGTCGGCTATGTTTCAATCTCGTGTGTGTTGGTACATCTGTGGGGCGCTGCTTCTATGTTATGTGTTATACGTGCAGCTTCTCTTTTTTTTGTTGTTGTAAACAATATATGAGCATGTTATTAAGAATTAACCTATACACATCCAAATGTAGCTAAATAATATATTGACTACCAACTTCCATCCATGTGTCTTTCAAGCGAGGGTGGATGGGTATATACATATAGGCACATGTACGTGGGTGTGCGAGTGCGCATGTATGGACTGGTGCGCTTACGCGAACACTAAGGACATTTTTACTCCCTCCCCTCACTTAGCGGTCATTCTAATAGCTCTTTTGTCTTAATAACGGTCAATCACACAGTAATTGCCCTTTGTTTAACGGTCATTTTCACAGCAATTTTCAATGGCCAGATAACTGAAGAGATGGCAGTGTGGGTTTCTGCCCTGACATCCGAAACTCGGAGTTTTATCATGGCTACCGAATAAGTGTCACATATTTTTACAAATATATAGATATATATATACACATCTATGTATATATTACTATATATATATATATATATATACACATCTATGTATTTTTGTCCCATTTTTGTATTTTTATATATATATATCTGGATATATATAAATCTGCTTCTTTGGACTTGGTGAACCTGTAGCAAGTCGTAAAAGGCAGTAACATGACGTAATGGTTGTTTGCCCGAACAAGCATAATTGTTGGTATCCCATTGGTTAAAATTACTGCCCATATTTGAATTCTAAACTTTTGTCAAAGAGAATTCTTTCACAAAATACGGTTCTTAGAATTCAGGTATGAGCAGTTACAGAAACCCTGATTTTGGGGAAATTAATCAGTGTTCGTAGGATGTTACTAAACTCCATGACACTCACTCCTTGAGATATTGGCTATTTTTTATGCCATGTATATGATAAAAATCCAACAAGACTTATTTAAATTGTTGTGAGCTCTAGTAGTTAGTATGAAAGATTAGCTAGTGTGAATTTTAAGTCATAACTCTCTATGACAAATTGACTTTACTTTCCAATTGTACTATAAATGCTAAATGTACATAAATAAAATAATGTAGTAATTATTTTCTCTTTCTTCATGTTCTTCAGCTTGTTAATGAAATTTATTTCTGCAATTATGAAACTGTGTATTTTTTATAGCGGTTAAAAGAACACAAATTTATTTATCTTCAACATACATGCATACATAAAATGTCCGTTAGCGTTCCAGAGTATATATTTCTCGCTATGGCATTTATGTAGCTGGAGTCAGGATTTATGTATAATGATAACACTTATAAGTTATAAGTGACATGTTTATCAATATATATTCCTACTTCAAAAGTAAAATATATTTATTATCTAATTCCAAATAGGAAACATATAAAAATAGTATTACACAAACAGTAACCAAACCGGCTATGAAAAACCATTAACGTAATCTCTATATAGCTGCTGAACCCTCTATGCATGTGTGTGTGTGTGTGTGTGTGTGTGTGTGTGTGTGTGTGTGCATGTGTAAGGACAAGGTCATTGGTGTAGAGGAGCTCCTCTATGCTGATGACCTTGTTCTTATTGCTGAATCACTACCAGAACTAGAGAAGAAATTTCAGATATGGAAGCAAGGTCTGGAATCAGTTAATTTAGCAAAGACCCAAGTCCTAATAAGTAGGAAAACAGACAAATCCCTCCAGGGAGATGGCCTTGCTTGATATGTAGAAAAGGTGTCAGTAGAAATCCCATACAGTGTACCCAGTGCAAGCTATAGACACATAAGAGATGCAGCAATATCACTAGAAGATTAACAGAAAAAGTAATCGTTACATGTGGTAGACATGCAGGTAGACATGTGGTAGACATGCAGGTACATTAAACACGCAGAATATACGAAAACTAGACTTACTCAAATGTCAGGAGGGATCCTTAAAATAGTAGGCAGTTTCTGTTACTTAGCTGACCAAGTTAGCAGTGGTGGAGGTTGTCCGAAAGCAAAGCTGATAGAATAAGAATAGGCTGAAAGGCAGATTGTATGATGCCTCTGAATGAACAGCTATGCTACATGGCAGTGAGACATGGGCTATGACTACTGAGGATATGTGAAAACTTGAAAGAAATGAAGCCAGTATAATCCACTGAATGGGTAATGTCAGTATGCATATACAGAATGTGATTTGAGAGAAAAACTGGGTATACAAGGCATCAGATGTAGTTTGCAAGAGAGAAGACTGTGCTGGTGCAGTCATGTATTGCATATGAACAAAGACAGATGCATCATCAAGCGCTAATCTCTAACTGTGGAGGTAATGTCTGGAAAGTGTAGACCTGCTAAGATATGGGAGGTGAAAAAGATTCTTCAGACATTGGGCCTCACAAAGGGATGACAAGGGACTGTGACTCCTGGAGATTTGCTGTGCTTGAAAAGACACACCATTTAACGTCCACTTTCCATGCTAGCATGGGTTGGACGATTTGACTGGGGACTGGCGAACCAGATGGCTACACCAGACTCCAATCTGATCTGGCAGAGTTTCTACAGCTGGATGCCCTTCCTAACACAAACCACTCCGAGAGTGTAGTGGGTGCTTTTTACGTGCCACCAGCACAAGGGCCAGTCTGGCGGTACTGGCAATGGCCACGCTCAAATGGTGTTTTTTTACATGCCACCTGCACAGGAGTCAGTCCAATGTTTTGTTCATATGCCACCGGCACAAGCACCAGTAAGGCGAAGCTGGAAACGATCATACTCAAATGGTGCTTTTTACGTGCCACTGGCACGGAA
>NC_069001.1:18067142-18067962 GCF_001194135.2 Octopus bimaculoides | reverse complement strand
ATCTGGCAGAGTTTCTACAGCTGGATGCCCTTCCTAACACAAACCACTCCGAGAGTGTAGTGGGTGCTTTTTACGTGCCACCAGCACAAGGGCCAGTCTGGCGGTACTGGCAATGGCCACGCTCAAATGGTGTTTTTTTACATGCCACCTGCACAGGAGTCAGTCCAATGTTTTGTTCATATGCCACCGGCACAAGCACCAGTAAGGCGAAGCTGGAAACGATCATACTCAAATGGTGCTTTTTACGTGCCACTGGCACGGAAGCAAGACCGCCAGTCATCGAATTTGGTTCAGTTTCAATCTCATTTGCCCCAACAGGTCTTCACAAACTGAGTTTAGTGTCCAATGAAGGAAGGTTGGCATGGGTGCCAATCAATGAATTTGGTTCAATCTTCGCAAGCAGGGTTTTGCGTCCAAAGAAGGACAAGCTAAGTAAAATCATAGTTGTCACTGTATACAGACATGTCTCCTGCATCCCTTTTCAGCTGAATGATCCCCATCTTGTGGGCTTGTGAGTGCTGTGTGGTGTTAGGATGGGCATCCAACTATAGAAACCATGCCAAAACAGACGTAGAGTCCAGGCAGCTCCTGTCAAATAGTCCAATCCATGCCAGAATGGATTAGACATTCATCATCATCATCATCATCGTTTAACGTCCGCTTTCCATGCTAGCATGGGTTGGACGATTTGACTGAGGACTGGTGAAACCGGATGGCAACACCAGGCTCCAGTCTGATTTGGCAGAGTTTCTACAGCTGGATGCCCTTCCTAACGCCAACCACTCAGAGAGTGTAGTGGGTGCTTTTACGTGTCACCCGC
>NC_069001.1:18057310-18065111 GCF_001194135.2 Octopus bimaculoides | reverse complement strand
ACTACACTTTATCGTGCAGTTACTGTTAATACTTCATTTAGAGAATTAACATTGCTTGTTTTCACCTTTTCGATATCAGTGAAGAATTTCACTGGAAAAGAAGATATAAGATTGCCAAGTTTTTGTCTCTCTCACCAAGGTCAGTAGCTATCGAACGCCGACGAAGGGAAATAACCCTGAAATCCGGATCCGTTCGTGCTGCAGATCGTGGTGAGAGGGATAACTTCCCTTGGCAAACAGGACACAGTCGTGTGTCGATAAGCCAGTGGCAATATACTACACTTTGTCATAAATATGTTTTGCTGAAATAAGAAACATAAAACAAGCCACTACATGTCTGCTCTCAATTACTAGAAAATGGCAGTAACCCAGCAGTACTGTAAATAGCACACTGGGCAAAAACTGCTCAGTGGCATTTCATCCATCTTTACGTTCTGAGCTCAAATTCCTTTGAGGTTGACTTTGCCTTTCATCCTTTTGGGGTCAATAAAATAAGTAGCAGTTGAGCACTGAGGGTTGATGTAGTTGACTTACTCCCTCTCCTAAAGTTGCTGGCCTTGTGCCAAAATTTGAAACCAATTACTGGAAATTGTAGACAAATCTGTTTCTAGTTGCATCTCAATATCTTAGCAAAAGAAAATGCACATGAAATAATATAATCTTATGTATTACTATAAAGAAAAGGACTGTTATAGAGCAGAGAGAAAGCTTTAGTCCTCCTATGAGTGACTGACACTGCAGTAACCCCTAATAAGGTGAAGGGAACTCTTAGGTCCTCTGTTGTTGTGTGCTAGACAATGCAGACCATGACGAGGGGCTGCCTCACAAGGGATAACTATTTGTCATGGTCTCCATCATTTACCACTTGTAAAAGAGTATACATACTCACTCTGTGGTTATGCATATGTCTTACAGAGTGGATGAGGTACATTTTATCAAGCCCTGGTACTGGAGAGGACAAAATATCTCTTTCTCATATAAGTTCTTATTTGGAATTACTGCAGAGCCAATCACTCATATATAGGAAGACTAAAGAGACCCCTCTGACCAAAATCAAATGTTAGAATCCCTATCCGCCCCTGAACAAACAGCCTGGGGCTAAACAACAATATCTCCATAAATCCACTCACAGGTAGACTCAGATTCCCCTCTTCTTCTTGTCCTTCTTTAGGTCTGTTGGTGCCTTTGAGTGACATATCAAGCAGTGAGTAATCACCAGTTATCTTTGTCTCTGGCCAACCGGTATGCTTCTTCCCAGCTGATGTTCAGTCTGTGTAGGTCTTCTTTGAAAGTACTATGCCATATCTTCCTTGGCCGGCCTCTTTTTCTCTTACTTTCCAGCAGCATCCAGCCCATGGCTGTTTTGGCAAGCCTCTCCTCTGGCAGTCTTAGTATGTGTCCAGCCATTCTCATTTGGTCACAATTGCATGCAGGGGCCTTACACTTGCTGCTTGGAGAATGGCTTCATTTGTCACTCTGCCTCGATAAGTGATTCTTAGGATCTTTCTGAGGCAGTGAAATACGTTGAGTTGGCAGGTAATTTTTGCTGTCATCTTCCAGCTGTATAGATTGCTATTGGTAGTATTGCTGTTTTGTACAGCTGAATCTTCACTTCTATACTTATGTTATTGCTACACCAAAGTGTTGTCAGTCTTCTAAATACTCCCACTGCCTTGCTAATTCTGCAGCTTACATCAGTCTCTGCATCGCTGTTGCTTGTCACTATGCTTGTAATTTCTTCAACTGGTTCTCATCCAACTTCCATTGGTGCACTTTTTAGTTGTTTCTCTACTTGAGTTACTTCTGTTTTTTGACTGTTGATTCTCAACCCAGTCTCTGCTGCTTCCCTTTCCATTTCTTGTAATGTTGGGCGATTCTCAGCCAACAGAGCAACGTTATCGACAAA
The DNA here is from genome assembly GCF_001194135.2 of Octopus bimaculoides. Classification (NCBI taxonomy): domain Eukaryota; kingdom Metazoa; phylum Mollusca; class Cephalopoda; order Octopoda; family Octopodidae; genus Octopus; species Octopus bimaculoides. Next base: position 18,063,205 of record NC_069001.1, on the reverse strand, counting down.
ATCCAAGTCTGATAGCCAGTCTCTGTCCCTGGTATGCCTACAGCCAGTCCCACCGTTGATCTTCACATAACAAAATCAATGACTATCAGAAACAACATTGGTGACAGGAGACAGTGTTGTCTTACTCTAGTAAATGATTTTAAGGAAACCAGTGTATCCATACTGTTTTAATCGTCTGGTATTCCTTACACTTTGGCAATTTTCTTGAGGGTTTCTCTATGCACACTGACAAACGCCTTTTTGAAGTCAATGAAGTTTATTATTAGTGATCCTTGATGGTCCATGCATTGTTCTACGATGTTGCACAGTGTGAATATTTGTTTGCAGCACAATCTGCTGGGTCAAAATCTGGCTTGTCGTTCTCTCAGCTTTACATCTAGTGCAAACTTCAACCAGAACAGCAACACTAAAGCACAGCACTTTACCCAGCATTGACAATAGTGTTATTCCCCCGCAGTTTTGGCTCAAATCTCCTTTCTTTAGTAGTTTAATAACGGCTCCTTTGGTCCACTCTTCAGGTACCCTTTTTCCACCCAGCATGCATTACATAACTGTGTTGACTTTTCGACCATGACCAGGCCACCTGCTTTCATTAATTCTGATGAAATGTCTGGTCCTGGCACTTTATTGTTTTATTAGGGTCTTCAATACTTCTCTTACTTCCTCTTATTGATCCCTTTTCCACTTCCAACTGTTCTATTTGTTGGTCCTCTAAATTCAATTCTACTGTTGGTGCTGGTTGGTTTAGGGTTACTTTAAAGTGTTCCACCCATCTTGCATTTTGTTGTTTGTTGCTTAACAGAGTCTTCTCATTCTTATCTTTCACTGGCAGACTGCCCCCTCCTGTTGATCCCATTAGATCTCTCACAATTCTGCATAGGTTTTTGATGTCATTTTTTCTTTATTGCCTTCTGAGCTTCTTTAATCTTTCCTTCCACCTACCTTCTTCTATCTCTCCTGCATCCTCTCTTCACCTGCCTGTCTGCCACTCGATATTGCTTTTCTGCTGCTTTTCTCTCTTTTTCTGTTTTCGTTTGGTCCCTTCTTTTCTTTTTCTTCCTGCTGTCAATCAACTGCCATGTATCTGGTGTAATCCATATTTCCAGGTAGTCCCCCTTCTCTGTCGGATTATAATCCTTGCATCTTGGATCAAAGCACTTTTGAACATATTCCATTGTTCTTCTAAGTCTCCATTCTACTGTAGAGGTTGGGATTGGTTAACTACCATGGTGTCATGGTCTTGAAAATGGTGGGCGACTTCTTGCTGGCATTTTCTGAGCACCATGGTGTCTCTTAGCTTATCTATAGCAAATGGTTTTGTTTATAACTCTTATTCTTTAACCGGATCTGCACCACAGTTGTTAGTAGATGATGATCAGACCCAATATCAGCCCCACTTTGTGCCTTTATGTCCTGCAGTGAAGATCACCAGTGCTGACTTATGCACACAAAGGCAATTTTGTTGATGGTTGTTCCATCTAGAAACTGTCAGGTCATTTTGTGGATAGTTGAGTGTGGGAAGAAGGTGTTGCCAATGTAGAATAATAAAAAGTGCTCTCCATTTTCAGTTGTTTTGCTTCCACTTGTATGTGGTCCTTTCATATGCTCTACCCCAAACCTGCTGGAATCTAGCTGAGCATTCCAGTCCCCCACAACCAACTTGATGTCAAAGCATGGTGTGTTATTGATCACATCCTGTAGTTGTTCATAAAAATTGTCCTTTTTTGTTTCTTCCACAAGAAGATCTGGATGATGGTGGTCTTGACAAATCTGGTTTGAAATCATGCAGGAATAATGCTATTACTGACTGGTTGCCAGCTGATAAGAGACTTTGTGGTCTTTTTATCTAGCACCAGCCCCACACCTCTGACATGATAGTAGAAGCAGAGGGCAAGAGTTTCCCTTCTGCTTCTACTATAATGGCCTCTGCTCCTCAGAGTTGGCCAGCTTCCTGCTCCCCGCTATCTTCATGTCTACTCCTCCCATCAATTTTCTGCCTAATCTCCCACATTGCTTTGGGTTCAGTTCCACTGCACGGTATCTAGGGCAAATGTCTCCTGCTATAATTATGGGCCAACCAAAGCCTTATACCTGTTATATATGTATAGATGCACATGAAGGAGAGTGTGTGTGTGTGTGTGTGTGTGTGTTTCTTAACATTGTGTAATAACTGTAAACAAGGATCACCATCATAAAAGATATCCTTCCATGGAGACCATGTTCAGTACAAGATGTATGTACTGGACATGTTAGAAATGAGTGAGGGTTGGCAACAGGAGGGGGAGCTGGCTGTACAAAATCTGCCTCAATGAATTCCATCTGATTCATACAAGCATAGAAAAGTGGATGTTAAAATGATGATGTTGATGTGTACATATGCCAATGTTTGGGAATGACAATAAAATCAAAGCACTGAGCAGCATCCCATAACATCAACAGCTATAATTCAATTAATAAATTAGAGGTCAATAAAATACCAGAATGAAATATATATTTAGGTCATTGACTAAAACCCTTTAGCATTCAGATCATTCTGTCAAATGTAATGCTTGAATGATCAAATTGTTTTGAATTAATCATGCAATTACATTGGAGCTTTGAAATTTTGATGATGTGATTGTTTATTTTTAGAATGACATTGGAGGGTAGGTGTGCGAAGCCAGATCTGGCTAGTTTGAACATATTTGGGCCGGGTATGGCAGGTTTAAATGCTAAAGGGTTAAAGGGTAGTGGCTCCAGCTTAACCACAGTCCAATGAATGAAAACAATATATAGAACGAAAAGAGATACAGAATACCTTCGTTTCACTTTAGCCAATTGTCGAACCTTCTCTGTACGACAGATGTTTCGAAGTACAGGAAAATAATCCAAAAAGATCAGGTTGGAATTTAGGGATTGGTATATTGGAAGATTGTGGATGACGTTTTCTACAGCTTTCTGTCGAGCTAAAGAAACACTGTGAATAAAAAAAGAAAAATGATTACAAATTGGAAATTCAATTAGCGTAAAAGTTCATGAATTAAGAATACACTACCATGTAGTATTAGGTTATAAAGAAAGCTCTGTTGAATTTTTGACATGATCACTTTAGAGGTACCTTTTTAATACTTCTGGTAAAATAAGCATTAATTTTTACATTCTAATGTTTTTTTTCCTTCACAGACTATTTTATACCACAGTGGTTTAATTCATGTTTTTACTCTTTGATTTTACCCTTTTGAAATAAATTTAGATTAGACTTATATCAGACACTGCATGCTGTGTGAATTCAAAAGGGGGTTCTTCAACAATAAAACAAGAAACATTCATTCTATCTTTAGAAATGAAGCTTTAACCCTTTCGATACCAAGGCACCTGAAACTGGCTGCATTAACCTAGTCATATTTAAATGAGAATATCAGCAAATTCTCATTAGTACATTCATGAAAACATAATTTCACTATGTAAATTATTGAGTTACAGTATCTAACAGCTGTGAATTTTTAGAGATTTTTTTCCCACATTTTTTTTTTTACATTGATTTTTTTGAAAAATTTTTAATACTGACAAAATGTGGATACCAGTTTCATGTTGTCAAGTAGTGAATCAGAATTTGAAGGGTTTTCAACCAAAAATATGGAAAAATCAAGCAAAAGGTACAGCAAACGTGTGAGTAGGAATCAAGTATTTCTATTTCCGAAAGTGAAAGTGATTCCAATGATAACTCAGTGACAAAAAAAATGGATTTGTATGTGAATGGAATAAAGTTTAAAAACAGATTTTCTTGTTGATTTTTCTCAAGAGATTGGACCTAGTCACAGTCTTTTCCAGGAGACAAAATCATAAGTTTTTTTTCTTCTTTTTTTACCACTTAGTTTGTTCAAAACAACTACTGCAGAAATTAATCATTCAACAGAATGTAAACAAAGTGATAAGAAAGATTGTTTGTGGTCTCCCAAGTGCATAGATGAAACCTGAACAATTTTTGCAATCAATATTAATTATGGGTAGGTGCAAGCATGACAGTGTGGTAAAAAGTTTGCTTCCCAACCATATGGTTCTGGGTTCAATCCCACTGCATGGCATCTTGGGCAATTATCATATACAATAGCCGTGAGCTGACCAAAGCCTAGTGAGTGAATTTGATAGATGGAAACTGAAAGGTGCCCATCTTATGTATACATGCATATATATATATATATATATATACTAGCAAAGATACCCGGCGTTACCCGTGTCACATGGAATTGAAGAATTAGACTTTTCTTTTAGATTTTCTCTTAATGAGCTGGAATACCTATGATTCAAATTTCATCAAAATTGCAAATGAAGAATTTTAATGAGGGTTCTTTCCCTCTTTACACACCCTAACAAAAATTCTAATCATGACACATTTATCCCATACTACTCATCTTTATGCCCAGATTCCAAAATCCAATCTTATGGAACCTATTCAAAGGTTTTTGCTCCTGAAAAATGGAGCTCATGGAGCTCTAAGGTGTGGGAGTTAAGGCCCCTATTGAGGGAGGGTCTTAAAGTCAAGTAGAAAAGTTGAATTGTTGGAAATCTTTTTAACTTGGGTCTTATATCTATTGTTCAAATTTCTTTGAAATCGGAAATATATGTATGTTCACTGGGTTTGTAAAAGAGAGCAAAGCTACAGGAAATGAAAAGATGAATGATCACAATAAGCAGTCAGCTACCCTACCCTTGTCGTTACCACTCCCCAGTGGAGCATTCCTCACCATACAGGTAACAGGCACAACCATAAAATGCATTACGTATCTATAGCAATTGGAAGGGCGTGACCCAACTCAAACATTAACAACTGTGTGACGTGAGGGCTAAGGGGAAATGAAAGTGTCACCTCTGGAGTTTGCCAATAATCACTATGCTTATAGGTAACTGGACAGAATAAATTTGCAATCTATAAATGTCTTTGAATAACCAGTCACTTATCTGGGAAGGCCTTGAAATCAATATTACCATCTGGGGACTATCTCTGACACAGTGATAATAAATAGACTCAAAGGAAGTCTGCAACCAAATAACTTTACTCAAAATAACACTTTGCCACTGAATCAATGGAGGTAAAGATGCCTCTCCTTTATTTCACAATTTATGTACCACATTGCAGGAATCACAATCTAAGTATATCTCAAAGCAAACTCTTACACTGTTGTACCATTGAATTACAAATAACGCTCATCTTCTATGCTCGGGTGACCCTACAGCTTCCAAGAGTACAATTGTATTTGTCTTGGCTTAGGAAAAATGACTAAATTGTGGGTGTTAAGCCCCCCTTAAGGGATTTAACTGACTTCTAAAAACTTGAAATTTTAAAAATATTACTTCATTTGTGTCTAATATCTATGGCTAAAATTTCATCAACAGCAAAAATATATGAATTTTCATGGGGGTTATGGCCTCATTTATGCCCCCTTACTTTCAAACATATACTGCATTACATCTGTCCTTATGCATAGAATATAATTTCCAGATTTCATAAAGATCCAATCAGTACTTTTGAGGTAGTTTTGGATCATAAAAATTAGGGAGTTAAAGCCCTCATTTGGGGGTCTTGGAATCGTCATGAGAAGTGGAAACTTTGGGAATACTTCTTGATGTGTGTCAATTACCTGTAGTTGAAATTTCATCAACATCGGAAATTTATGAAATTTCTGCCCCCTTTAAATCACCTCAAATTCAAACCAAACATACTGCATTATACATGCCCTTATGCATTGAATCTAAGTCCCAAATATCATAAGGATCCATCCAGTAATTTTGGTCCATGAAATTGTATGAAACATACAGCATTACCCTTTTCCCTAATTTCATTCGGATCGGTGCAGTAGTTTTCAAATCTATAAGTAACACACGAATACACATAAAGACATTGACTTTTATATAATA
>NC_069001.1:18052488-18056881 GCF_001194135.2 Octopus bimaculoides | reverse complement strand
CTAATTATATTTGTTATTCTCTTAACAAGAGCATGGTCAAATAATGAGAAGCTTATGAGAAAATGCAAAAGTATCACCTTATAACTTTAGATTTCTTATTCTAAGTGCCGCTTTCATTTTCTGTACTTATTGACCCACCCCCTCATATCCCTCAAAACCCTCACTAATTCTGAATTGTAGCTTTAACATTTGCCTTTATTTTGTAATTTTTTTCATTACAACAAGACTCAGGTTAAGAACCACTGGTATAAAGCTTAGATATTATTATCCTGTAAAGACAAACATCTTTTTCAGTTAATAGATTATAAACAAGTTTGATCCACAGTTTTCATATATATGAAATAACGGGACTCTTAAAAATCAAGAGACATGCTGAAACATTATCAAATCATTATAGTAACATAATAAGAAATATTAACTTAATTTTAAAAATTGAAAACCATTTTTAAATTTTAGCAAAATGAAAAGATGAAAAGAATGATATATTTAAAAATAGGAAATAAAACAAAAAGTATGTATTATCACTCAATTTAATAAAGTCTCAAAAAAATTAAAACACTGATTGGAAAAATAAAAAATTAAAACACTGATTGGAAAAATAAAAAATTAAAACACTGATTGGAAAAATAAAAAATTTCAAAAATAAAACCCAAATTTTTAATATTAAATGTTTAGTCTTGTATTTTTTATTTGTTTCAGTCATTTGACTGCGGCCATGCTGGAGCACTGCCTTTAATTGAACAAATCAACCCCAGGACTTATTCTTATGATAAAAATATAGTAAATTATTTTGTATGAAAAAAATTATAATATAAATCCACATGTTAAACTAAAATTCAGATTTAAATATTACAGAAAGTTCTAGGTAAAACTAAAAGCTATGCAAAATCTTTTCCTTTTTAAAAAAACTTTTTTTTATATTTTCATACACATACATACAATGTTTTATTGTACAAATTTTTTGTATAACTTTTCTTTTAATTTAACTTTTATTCCAAATTTTTGTTTTAATTTTTTCAGAACTTTTTACTCCAAGCGTTCTAACTTGAGCCTTGACATTACCTTATATGTGTCTTATCTTTTGTTCACATATTTGTGTTGTCCACTGCACAGCAAATAATTTGCAATGAGTGCAAAGAAACAGAAGTGTCTTGAATATATTCAATTTAGATTTGTGTCCCCCAGTGTGTGATAGGTTACAAAACTTTGAGCAATAATAGAATATGACCCTCATGCTTGGAACACCACTTGAGGACAACATATCCTGCTCTTGCAGACAAGCCCAAGGCATTCTTTGTAACAAAAAGACATTCCTTGAAGCAAGCTAAGTTAGACAGCAGTGGGGCATTTTGGCAACAAACTTCAATGTTCGTTAAGGCTTCCTATGAGATCGCCATGTTGATTGCAAAGAACAGGAAGAGCCATAACATTGGAGAGTCTCTCATAAAACCAAGTCTACTCTGTGCAGTAGAACTCTTGCTGAGGAAAGATAGTGCAAACAAGCTTTCCCAGATTTCACTATAAAACGATACAGTCAAGAGAAGGATCGACAACTTGTCTCAAGACATCAAAGATCAAATTCTGAACCAGACAAGAGATTCTCCTGTTTTTGCCATCCAGTGTGACGAAACAACTGACATCACTCAGTGTTCTCAGCTACTGGTATATGCTTGTTTTGTATCAGGCAACTGTGTAAAAGAGGAAATGTTGTTCTGTCACCCTATGGATAGTTGTATAATAGCAGCAGCTATTTTTCGTGATGCATCAAACTTCTTTCAGGAAAACTAACTTTCATGAGATTCGCTGGTAGAGGTGTGCACTGATCGAGCTCCAGCCATGCTTAGTCTGCAGTCTGGATTCATTACTGGGGTGAAAGAAAAAAAATCTATCTGTTGTAGGTACACACTGCATACTTCATCATGTAGCCTTAGCAACCAGAACCTTACCCACTGAAATGAGAAATATTCTGAACATGTCTATAAGTTAGAAAATTACTGTTCTTAAATCTCACAATGAGAGATCGCGATACACAGATATTGTTTTGAGCTGAGAGGGGGTGCTAGATTCCCTTGTTCGAAAATATAAGAACACAGATCATGTCATATAGCCAGCTGGAGACGGTGTCTCCTGGGGCTAAATTACAGCAACATTCGTCCTAAGCTAGGACTGTCATGTTATGTTGGCAAACAATCTTTACTCTAGTGTCTATCAAGGTTGTCAACATTTTTAAAGGTGGAGCCTTAAACAGTCGTCTTTTCAAACTGTTGTGTAAAGATATGGAATCTGAATATGAAGCATTGCTTTTTCCCATGAACGTACAATGACTATCAGAGGGGAACATGCTTGGACGGCTTTATGAACTATGAGAAGAAGTAGCAATATTTCTTGATTTGAAGCAGAAGGCAGATCTCCATGACAAGTTCCAGTCTGAAGGCTTTCAGCTATCTCTAGCTTACCTGGTGGACATCTTCGAAGCATTGAATGCCCTCGACCTTAAACTACAAGGGGAAAACATTAACATTCTCACGCACCACAACACCATTCGAACCTTCATGGTCAAACTCGACCTCTGGAAATGTTGAATTCAGCAGGGTAATACAGCCAGTTTTAGTTACTTGGATTCTGCTCTCATTCACGGTAACCCTGATTCTGAGTGAAAGAAACAAATAATCACACATCTGACTGACTTGAAAACAGAATTCATCAGATACTTCCCAGAACAGATGAAATGCGTGAAGCTTGGAAATTCATCAGGAAGTGACTGATGTTTTGGATGAAGTGCAAGAGGAGTTTCTTGAGCTGAAGGTCAACTCTCCAGCTAAGGAAGACTTCAAAGAACTGGATCTTGAAACGTTTTGGATCAAGTACCTTCCTGTTCACCCTCTGATCTCACATCAGGCTCTGCAGATTTTAGCTATGTTTGGATCCACATATTTATGTGAAGCTGCATTTTGCATGCTCATTGCTGTCGAGACCAAGTACAGAAACAGGCTGACCGTTGAAAGGGACTTATGTTGTGCACTCTCTGGCATTCAACCACACATTCAACATCTTGTAATCTCACTAATAATGTGACTAATTCATATTCAATAAAAGAAAATTTTTTTGCTGAGAAACAGTATCAAGTGTCTCACTTTTTGGATAATGTGACTATATATAAAATTATATATATTTTTGTATAATGTGACCAATTCATATTCAATGAAAAAACTGAAAACATATTTTAGATTATATTTAAAATCTGGGAGGGAATTTTATTCATAGATGCAAGGGGGTGTGGAGAAAACAAATTCCTAGGAGAGGTGTGGTAGTAAAAAGGTTAAGAACCACTGGTAAAGGGTATTGTTAATGCATTTATACTACATACCAAGTCAGGAGGGGGTCAAAAGCAATGTATTCATCTGCAGTTATGAGCAAATGTAGCAATGCAGTTGAGGGTTAGTTTTTCATCCTAAAAAAGAGGGATATCCCTCTGATCTCCATAAATTAAATAAAAATCAAGGGTTGCAAATATCTTCAACAAAAACGAAAAGTTCTCAGAGGGTGGTCCGTTGAAACAAGTTTCCAATGTGCATTCAGCAAGCTGGCATTATGCAAAGTGGGTTGCTTTACAAGTTTCTATGATAGAAACATTGTGATTAATATACTTGCATTTGAGGAAATTTACCTTTGCTCAATATAAATGAGTAATGAACATTTAAACAACAGAATGTTTTGAAATGACTGGCTACAAGTGATTACCCAATCAAAAGGCAGTTTGTGTCTAAAAGAACTCCACATCATACAATGCAGAGTAGATAAACGAAAATCTTTAAACAGTTAAATCAATGGATATTAAAGTGAAGACCCTGAAGAAACTGCACCGGTATTATAGTAGGATTGCAATTGCAACAGTTACTTATTGTTGCAGTAGAAACATGTGAACCTGTATCATCATCATCATCATCATCATCATCATCATCATCGTCATCATCATCATCATCGTCACTAATTGGTGTTGTTATTCCATTAAAATTGCTAAATATAGACTATCACATACTTTTGAATCACTTTAATTTAGAAGACGTTTCTCCCCCCCCTCTCTCTCTCTATCTATTTTGTCGAAAATGTATCTTGTCGTGAATTGCTCGAAATACGAAGTAGAAAAACAGCCGACAACCGATGAAGGGTCGTTTTTTTTATGTTGCTTGTCTTGTTTTCCATTTGTTTCTTTCGTTGTTCGCAAAAGAAAGTTCGTATTCCATGTTATCGTATTTCGTATTTTATGTTGTTTTCGTATTTCATGTTGTTTACGTTCTGTCGTGTCCTGTGCCCATATATGCATGTGTATATACATATATATGTATGTACATATATGTATGTATGCTTATAAATTAATATATACATACATATA
>NC_069001.1:18043303-18048521 GCF_001194135.2 Octopus bimaculoides | reverse complement strand
AGTTTCAACATCTTCCTTCAATTTCCTTACACCATTTATGTGGCTGTTTTTGACAAGAAATTTCACATTCATGTAAAGCAACTATATTTTGTAATCATTATCCATAATCTACTCCCAAAACACTTCAGTAGCTCTACTTTGCATCTCTTGCAAACTTTTATGTTCTATGATCATTAAAGTGCAATGACCTCCACAATAACCAGCCTTCAATTTGGTTTTCTGTTCCTAGGTTAATCGGAAACATAAATTGCCATGCTACTCATAAACCTTCTCAGTAGTTCAATCATTTGGTGAAAAAACACCATCAAAGCAACTTAAACTGTCCAAAGGACTAGAGTTGGCTAGTTATGCAATAGATTTAAGAACAGTTTGTTGAATTGTGTTCTAAAAATTACACTAATACCTTATCTTTTACTTGTTTCAGTTATGAGACTGTGGCCATGCTGGGGCACAACCTTACTCTTTTACTTGTTTCAGTCTTTTGACTGCGGCCATGCTGGAGCACCGCCTTTAGTCGAGCAAATCGACCCCAGGACTTATTCTTTAGAAGCCTAGTACTTATTCTATCGGTCTCTTTTGCCGAACCACTAAGTTACGGGGACATAAACACACCAGCATCGGTTGTCAAGCGATGTTGGGGGGACAAACACAGACACACAAACACATACATATATATATATATACATATATACGACGGGCTTCTTTCAGTTTCCGTCTACCAAATCCACTCACAAGGCTTTGGTCGGCCCGAGGCTATAGTAGAAGACACTTGCCCAAGATGCCACGCAGTGGGACTGAACCCGGGACCATGTGGTTGGTGGAATTTTTAATCAAATGAATCAATCCCAGTACTTATTTTTTTCTTAAAGCCTGGTCTATCAGTCTCTTTTGCTGAACCACTAAGTTATAGGGACGTAAACACACCAACACTGGTTGTCAAGCAGTGGTGAGGAACAAACACAAAGACACACACACACACACACATACGACAGGCTTCTTTCAGTTGTCGTCTACCAAATCCACTCACAAGGCCTTGATCAGCCTGAGGCTATAGTAGAAGATACTTGCCCCAGATGCCACATAGTGGAACTGAACCTGGAACCATGTGGTTGGAAGTAAGCTCCTTACCACACAGTCATGTCTGCACCCATGATATGTTGATAAATAAAAAAAGTTACAGTTGTTTTATGAAACCAGTCTCAACTCACAATTACATTAGAATTTAGTTGAAACAGGTAAGTGGTGTATTTTGGTTAGAAATAAAGTAATGAACATGCCAATGTTGATTAGGCCAGTTTTGCTCAGGAAACTTTTCTCATGCAGATTCCCTTCGATTGGAATGACCAAATTCTATTAATACTGAGCTTCTGAAAACTAGGAGGAAAATCCAAAACAAACTACATGAGAATTAGCAAAACAGTTCAATCCAGGTAACACCTTGATCAAAAACCACCATGAACTAAAGTAAGTGTTTAACCCTTTAGCATTCAGATTACTCTCTCAAATGTGATGCTTATTTATTCACATTGGTTTGAATTAATCATGCATTACCTTGAAGTTTAGAGATTTCAATGATGTGCTTGTTTAATTTTAGAATGGTATTGCAGGGCTGGTGTGAGATGCAAGATCTGGCCAGTTTTATCATAAAACAGTTTAAAACCTTTAGTGTTCAAATCTGATATGGCTGGTTTGAATGCTAAAGGGTAAAACATGATCAATGGGTCCCTCGTCATCTGACTTCGCTTCTCAGCTAAATCAAAGAGTTGCCTGTAGTAAAAGCACCCAGCAGGGTGTTGTTCTTACATAATAATGCAAAAACTATGACACTAAAAATGGAAGTTTCAACACGTCCACCTGACCTTGCTCCATCTGACTATCACATTTTCAGATCATTGTAACATTTAGAGCAATGTTTCTCAACCAGGGTCCACATGGTTAGGGTCCATATAAGGTTTTGTTATTAAAATTTATGTGCAATAAACTGATTATACTTCGATAATACACAAAATGTTTTGACAATTTTTTTATACAATTCATATTATAAGGAATTAATTATAAAAATATGGCAGGATTTTTAAAAACATTTTAAACCCATTACACTCCTGGAGTGGTTGGTATTAAGAAGGGCATCCAGCTGTAGAAACCGTGCCAAATCAGACTGGAGTTTGGTGCAGCCTTCCAGTTTGCCAGCCCTGATCAAACTGTCCAACCCCTGCCAGCATGGACAACGAACGTTAAATGATGATGATGATGATGATGAATGGTTAATGGTCTATCCAAGTAAAAGAAGAATCAAGGAGGTCAATAAATGAAAAATCGTTGAGAACCACTGGTTTAAAAGGGAAACAGATTATTAATTTTGGGGAGATTAAAAATGATATCGAGTGTTTCTTTGCTTTGAAACCTGAAGAATTTTACACTTGAAGGATCAGCAATTTTTCATTCTCACTTGTGTCAGACACAGTCTTTAATAATAATACCTGATGAGTTGCTGTTACTTACCTGACAATAATAATGGCAAGAATTAATAAAATTGGCAAAAACTAACCTCCTGTCTTGTTGCTGTGGTGGTTCTACAAAATCTGAGTGGTGTTGAGAAGTAGACATTGAGGTATTTTGCTGCAGCTGTTTCAAATCAGCAGCACAGGTGGAGGAAGCCACATCTTGCCGACATTTCAAGTAGGACCTCACTTCCATATGGGCAGCAATATCAGCTGTGTGTTCTGTAAATGTCTGAGAATGGCGAAGCTCATTGCTTAGGATTGGAAATTCATCCCATAATCCTGGAGAGAGAGAACTGCGGCAATTAACAGATCTCAGAGTATTAGGATTGACAGAAAGTTCTGATGAACAAGAAGTTAAAAATATATCTATGTCGGAACAACAGTCATAGAATTTGCTAATACCTCCAAGAGTTTTCCAATCAGAACTCTCCTGTGATGGAAGTATTGTGTTCTCATCCAGATTACTAAGAGGAGAAGTTTTCTGATGAAGTTCTAAATCATTATCTTCCATAGAATTATTAACGACACAGTCTTCCGAATAGTTTTCAAGTGGTTTAATATCATTTCTGTCGGTTCTACAGCTCTGTTCTTTAACAGTCGGACAGATGACATCATCACAGGATGTTTCGCTGTCATATAAATCACTTTTTAACCTTTGTATGGCCTCTGGCACATTGTGTTTCGTAACCTTTTTTAAAGCATGTAAGCTGAGGTTGAATGGAGGTAATGTTGTTCGAGATAAACAAAGTATAGAAAGAAATAGTTGACGGCATAAATAAAATTTCTGTGAATAACAATGTTGGCACGCCTGAGTTAAATTGTCCAGCTGGTTTACATCAATGGGAGTCTGAAAAAATAAAATTCCAAACATTAGTACAACACAAACTTAGGGAAAGTGTACAATCAATCAAATCAATCTCAATATTTGACTGTTACTATATTTTACCAGGCCCCAGAAGGATGAAAAGCAATGTTGGCTTTGGTGGAATTTGAACACGGAAGGTAAAGGAACAAACTAAATACAAGATATATAGTCCCATCACTAACAATTACACAAATTCAATGAACAATAACACTAATTTCTGATATAGACAAAAAAAAGCCAGAAATATAGTGGGAGGGGAGTGTGAGGACAAGTGGTTAAATGAATTCCTGTACTTTTCTTCTAATTTAGTGACCCCCCCCCCCTCTCCAAGAGGATGAAACAAAGTTGGCCTTGGTGGGATTCAAACTCAGAATGTGTAAAGAGCTATCATTGAATACAACAAAGAATTTTGACAAGTGATCTAATGATTTTGCCAATACAAATGACAATGATGATGACAGTAGCGCTCCAGCATGACCACGTGACACAAAAAAAAAGGAGGAAATTATTTTGCTTAATAATAATTATGTACTAACAGGTACAGAGTTAAATATTTTTATGGGGTGTTGGGAATAGCTGTTTAAATCAACTCCACTAGTTTACTGGTATTGTTTATAGGAACCAACAAGGAAATCACTATTTGATTACAAGCAGCCAGAACTATTGTTCCAATAAAACCCTACATAGTAAAAGAAAGGCCACCTTGGATAACAAAGTCCCAGACATAATTGTCATCATCATTTTAATGTCCACTTTTCCATGCACAGGTTGGATAGAATTTGTTGAAGGCAATATTTTATGGCTGGATTCATTCCTGTCAACAACTCTCACTTGTTTCCAAGCAAGTTATTATTTCCAAGACAAGACATGTTTCCATGGAAGATTGGAAATGAAGGATACCACTTGTATGATGGTGAAACTCGTTTACAACCATCACATTCTGTGAAGCCAAGGAGATACTAAGACACACACACATACACAAGTTTCCTTCAGTTTTTGTCTACCAAATCCATTCACAAGGCTTTGATTGGCCTGGGGCTATAGAAGACACTTGTTCAAAGTGCTACACAGTGGGACTGAACCCAAAACCATGTTGTTGGGAAGTGAGCTTTTCAACTACACAGCCACACCTAAAAATGTAACCAGATGGTCCTTGTTGAAATGGAATACTTTTGGTCTACTCAGGTCTGTTCAATCACATTTGACCTGTAATTAAACAACAATAACTAGGCTAATCTCTTTTTATAATTATCAATTTGAAGGTTCTAAATACCTTTGATGTGTCATTTTCAAGGCGCAACAACTGCAACTGAACTGGATCTATAGCCAAATAACTCTCCAAGAAATGTAAATGGGCAGCAAATTCTTGTTTGGAAACATCATCAGTGTCCTTTAATTCCAGCTGCTTCTCTGCAATTTCCTTGGAATTTTCAGTGTGAACGGCTTCAGACTTGGGCTTGCTGCTGTTGTCAGGAAGTGAAGAAGGGTTGCTGCAACCGACATGTGATAGAGGTATATTGACAGGAAAGCCAGAAGCACCAGAGTTTACCCAGAACTGGAGAGCTAACAGGCAAGATCTGACATCTCCGTTGTAATATGTCACTAGGTCAGATATTTCAGAAGCTTTGGTCACAACATTCTCAGCCAAACACAACGTCTGCAAATGACTTGTTAAGGTTTTCTGTATAAAAAAAAATTATATTCACAATACATAAATCTGTATCTATCTACATACAGAAATACATATAAATGCTTGTCAACACAATTAATGTTAAAGGAAATATATACATATACATATATATGTATACATACATACATATATATATATATATATATATATATATATATA
>NC_069001.1:18042968-18043284 GCF_001194135.2 Octopus bimaculoides | reverse complement strand
AGAGAGAGAGAGAGAGAGAGAGAGAGAGAAAGAGAGAGAAAGAGAGAAAAAGAAAGAGAGTTAAACACAGGTGCTATTCAAATCTTTATACTTACGACATATGTTTTCTTCGAAACATATGCCGGAAGTATAAAGATTTGAATAACACCTGCATTTAGCTCCATTTCTTAATTTATCTATGTTATACAAAAACATTTCATTAAACTCTGGAAATTCTACCTTGATAAAAAGGCTGTAGCATCCTTGGCACTTGTATGAATTTTTGCTACCCTGGTAATTATTTATTTATTTTTTCCATGTTATTTGTACACACTAA
>NC_069001.1:18034221-18039142 GCF_001194135.2 Octopus bimaculoides | reverse complement strand
TGAGTTCCTTTCAAGTGTTGGGTCTCAAGGAAGCAAAGTGGTTGAGTTCCTTTCGAGTGTTGGACCCCATGGAGGCAATGAGTGAGACCTTTGGCATTATGTCGTGCTTGAGAAGAAGACCCATCAAGCCGAGCAAAATTGCAGCCATAGCAGATACTGGTTTCACAGAAATTGGTATGTAAGAGCACCCATTACACTCTCAGAGTGGCTGGCATTAAGAAGGGCATCCAACCGTAGAAAACCATGTCAAATCAAACTGGAGTCTGGTACAGCCTTCCAGTATGCCAGCCCAGTCGAACCATCCAACCCATGCCAGCATGGATAACACACATTAAATGATGATGATGATACACACACACACACACACACACGCACACACAACAGGGTGCTAAAAAGTTCCTGGCTTTGGGTAAAAGAAAATACAGGAGGATCAGTTAATTACGATTTTATTCAATGTATTCCTTCTCAGATTCACACACTTATTGCAGAGGTCATTCAGTTTTTCTAAACCTTGTAAAAGAACTTGGAAGGTTGGGCCTCCAACCAGGCCTTCCACAATATCCTCAAAACCAGAAACTGTTCAGCACCCCCTTGTGCGTGTGTATATGTGACGGAGACCTTTGACGATATGCTGTGCTTGAGAAGACCTATCAAGCCAAGTGAAATCATTGTCATGGTCAATGCTGGTGTCACATAACTGGCACCCATGCTGGTGGCACATAAAGAGCTCCTTTCAAGCATTGGGCCTCACAGAGGTAAAGAGGCTGAGTTCCTTTCGAGTGTTGGGCCTCAGAGAGGCAATGATTGAGACCTTTGGCATTATGTTGTACATAAAAAGAAGACCTATCAAGCCAAGCAAAATCAGTCATAACAGATACTGGTGTCATGCAAATGGCACATAAAAGCACCCATTACACTCTCAGAGTGGTTGGCATTAGAAAGAGCATCCAGCCGTAGAAAACCATGCCAAATTAGACTGGAGTCTGGTGCAGCCTTCCAGCTTACCAGCCCCGGTCAAACCATCCAACCCATGCCAGCATGGACAACAGATGTTAAATGATGATGATGATATATATATATATATATACACCCACACACTTATATATCTATCAAATTAATTACCTATATATTTTTCAGATGACTGAAAGACCAAGGTTTTCTAAAACTGGGTCGCACACAAACATACACAAAGGGTTTCTGCACAGATTTTGCCTATTACTTACTGAAGATGTTGTGCTGTAAGATTGAACCTGAAACCATATGGTTGTGAAGGAAGTGTGAATGTCACAATGGAACAGAGAAATTGATGCGTCTAACAAAAATACCTTGTGGTATTTCTTTCCACCTCAGTTATGTCACTTTACACTCAAATCATCTAAATCAACTTTGCTTGTGTTTATTTACAATGCTGATAAAAGAGGCAACAGATAAAACAGCAAGAAGGAGAGGTGTAATAAAATAAAAGGCAGTGCTCCAGCATGGCCATAACAGAAAAGAATAAAATGTTGAGAGAATATACTTTCAAGTCAACATATTTTACAGATACTGAAACCACTAAAAGATTAATCCTTGTGTTTCAGATTTCTTTGTCAAATGTATTTGCTTAGTCATTAACATTGCTTTGAATTAACCATGCATTATCTTGTAGCTATGAGATTTAGAGGAGATAATTTTGAGAATGATATTGTAGGGTTAGCATAAAAGAGCTGGAATATTTTGGCTGGTTTACATATTAAAGAGTTAAGAATACTGAGAGAATATACTTTCAAGTCAACCTATTTTATAGACACTGGAGTATATAATTCTTTGCTAAAAACTATCTTTGGAACATACTTACTGTAGATGGCGTGTGAAAATGTAGTGGCTCACAGGACCCAGTAAATTGTTCGCTGAAGTCTGCCGACGTAGAAGTCAAAATAATGGGTCTTTTGGTAGAAGACATAAATTGAAGAATGGCTGTCCAAAACCCTTTGTCTTCCTCAAATACAATATCAACCTGAAATTAACAAATATAAAAGACCAACCTACAGAATCATATTTAAATAGTTGTACTTACTGGTACTAGCAGTGGCATTCACACCCAAGGTGGGTTAAACCAGCTTCAACCAACAAGTTCATCTTGTTGAAGTGTAAGAGTTCGTGTTCAGGAGTTTCGGTGGGAATACAAGTTCACAAGTGGTCTCATATCACATGCATACACACTTTGAGATAGTGTGATCCATAGCAGCTCATCTTGCCATTGATTATTGACCAAGTCACTGTTGGTTATTGAAGCAGACATAGCCTGGTTTTGAAGTGGGTTCTAGAGACATGCTTTAACAAAAGCTAAGGAGTACCTTACCACCAGTGGTCCTCCAGCACACCAGGCACCAACCTGGAATTTCTGACGGCCTGTGCTATATTTATATATTTAATGTTATATAGTTGCGAGTATTTGGAAAAATTGCTTTTTTGAAGACTTCACAATTTATTTTAAAATATATTCCATGACATAAATAATAATGTGTGTGTGGATGTATATACATTCCTTACTGTTTTTTAGAGCTAAACTGCAAATAACTCCAAAAAATTAAAATACTACTGAGTAGAACATTAACAATATGTATTTTCGAACAGAATGGCACTAGCTGTAATATTTTTTCTCAAAGAAACCTCTGAAAAGGATTTAGTGTTAAAAAAAAAAAATACAGGTTTTTCCCCCTCAGAATGCCAGTGGATTAGTAGACAGTGTTTCAACTTGACTTAGTCTCCCTAGAAACAAATACGTTCTGAATATTCTGAGCCAGCTGAAGACCTGGTTTGAAAGCTTCTAACAGAGTAAATTCTGCTAGAGGTACCCAAAGGCCATGTAAAAGTGTCAAACCAGCAGATAGTTTTGATCCACAACACATGCAAGCCACAGCAAGATTTGAACTCATTGATGCAAAGAGCCATAATAAATACTAGAAGAAAGTATCCTGTCCAATGTTCTTGTCGATTTCACTAATCCACAGGGGCCCAGAGAGGTACTTCATTTATCGACCGAAGGAGGATGAAAGCTAAAGTTGACCTGGGTAATATCTGAACTCAGAATATATACTGCAAAGCATTCTGACAACTTTGCTAACCAGTCTGCCTTATTACATATGAATATTGTTACCATTGATACAAGGCCACAAAATGCAGGAGGGGAGGCTGTTGAAGATATCAACCCCAGTACTTAACTGGTACTTACTTCATCAATCCCCCAGAAAATGACTGGTAGTGATGCTGTTTAGCTCTACATCAACCATGATCAAAGACATTCTAGCCATGACACTCTCATCTTTTTTATGTGCAGGGAATTGAAGATTACATTATCCAACATGTTTTTTATTCATGATGATAAAGTGTAATTTGAGGGAGATTTGGTTACAATTTCTAAAAGGTGAAGTAACCACTCCACCCTTGTTGTTTCCCAAAGTAAAATCAAATGATAGGATTTGTAAATCAGAATATGCACAGGGTACATGTGTGGCAGAGAGTTAGTGTTTTGAGGGGAAAGTTGGGCATAAGAGGAATTAGATGCAGTGTGCAAGAGAGAAGACTGCGCTAGTTTGGTCATGTGATATGTATGGATGTTGACAGTTGTATACAGAAGTGCCAATCACAAAGTGGATGGAACTTGTGGAAGAGGGAGACCTAGGAAGATGTGGGACAAAGTAATGAAGGCTGATCTCAAAAGGCATGACTGAGGACATCTGGCACATTGCTGTACGCAAGAAGACCCGTCTGCCACAACAGAATTGATACGTGCTGGTGTCATGTTAGAAGTACCCAGTACACTCTTTGGAGGGAGGGGGTAAGTTGATTACATCAACCCCAGTGTTCAACTGGTACTTATCAACCATGAAAAGATGAAAGGGAAAGTCAACTTCAGCAGAATATAATAAATAATATTGAAACGTACTTACTTCATCAAAAAGAATGAGAGATGTACTGGCAATGTTGAGTCGATTGGAAACCTTATCAGAAGAACTGAGGGAGTTGTTTAAGTTGGTGTCAACAAAGTCGATTTTCTTCCAAGAACCAGTCTCAGAGGATTTTCGCAGAACACAACGTGGTATTGTATTTTTGACAGGCACTAATTTAAAAAAAAAAAAAATCACGATTATGGTTACATTTATGTATTTGTCTTGCAAGATACCTGATGTGAAATCATGTGCTGAAACAGATTTTGTTATACTTGTCTGTTTTTTGCCAAGCGACCACACGTACTACATACTTGTTCTTCACTTCAATTTCATTATTCTTATTTTAGTGTCCTTCGTCTGAAATCTTTTGTCTCACACATCCTGTGACCTCTCCAGTGACTCTCCATCCCATATAGCTGAAGAGGTTACAGGGTGTGTCAAATGATTTCCAATAAAGGGCACTAAAATAAGATCAATGAAAAACTGAAGTGAAGAACAAGTATATAGTGCATGGTTAATTGGCAAAAAACAAAAACATTCCCAAACATAATTATGATAGTGACTACTACAGGCACAAAACCTGATGTTTTAATGGGAGGGTGTGTAACTTTGATTACATGAACCTCAGTATTAAACTGGTACTTTATTTTATTGTCCTTGCGGGGATAAAAAGTAAAATTGACTTAAGCAGAATTTGAACTTTGGATGTAAATAGCAAAAAGAAATACCACAAGGTATTTTTATTATTTACATTTGACAGATATTTGTCCTCATCTTGTTTGTTGCTGACACGTTTTGGCTGATATACCCTCCAGCCTTCATCAGGTGTCTTGGGGAAATTTCAAACCTGGGTTCTCATTCCTAAGGTATTTTTCAGTGTTGTTGTTGTTGTTATTATTATTATTATTATTATTATTATTATTCAGGTCACTGCGTGGAATCAAACTCGGGATCTTGGGGTTAGTAGCCTGTGGTCTTAACCACTACAC
>NC_069001.1:18029984-18033896 GCF_001194135.2 Octopus bimaculoides | reverse complement strand
AATTGCTTTTTAAATGCTAAGTGCCAAAAAAATTGGCCTAAATCAGTCTGGGGATGGGGATGAAAAAAAAAGCCACAAATTTTCTCAAATTTTTATTTTCGTAATTTTCAAGGCCATGGTGAGAAAAAAAAAATAGGGAAACTCCCCATCAAAACAGAAAACCCAATTTATGTGGGAGTCCTGGTCTGAAATTCCACCATTTATAGACATTTTTAATAGAGTAATTAATTTTTTATGGAAATGCTGTCATGTCTCACAATTTATCAACCCCATACCTATTATAAATGTGCCAAAACTCAAGTTCCTGTGGCTTGAAGCTTTGGATTTAGCTAGGTCTGAAGACATTGCAAAAAAGCAACTATTTGTGACATGTAACAAAATAGGTAACCCCTGGATTTATTCTTTGTAAGCCTGGTACTTATTCTATTAGTCACTTATGCTGAACCACTAAGTTACAAGGACACCAACATCGGTTGTCCAGCAATGGGGGTGGGGAGAGACACACAAACACACACACATAAATATATACATAAATATATAACGGGCTTCTTTCAGTTTCCATCTACCAAATCTACTTACAAGGCTTTGGTCAGCCCAAGGCTATAATACACAACACTTGCTCAAGGTACCATGCAGTAGGACTGAACCCAGAACCATGTGGTCTGGAAGTAAGCTTCTTACCACACAGCCACACCTGCACCAATATCTAAAATATTGCCAAAAATGTTTTCTTTCCAAGAACCTGAAAAAAAAATTAGGCAACTACTATACCATGGTCACTTGTGTAATTTGAAGCTGTCACCTCAGTTTCAAAAATATGACATCACACAAATATAGCTACATTTATACAAATTAGGCAAAATTTCGACCAATTTGTTGACCATTCAAATTGTCATATTTCGTAAAATATTCATTCAAATTTCCCAAACGCAATATCAAAATGTTTCTTTTTTTTTGGATTCTCTCTAAGAAATAGTACAGTACATTTAAATATTTACAAAAATTCATTTTCAAAAAGTGATATTTTTACGTGGCACTAGCACAGGTGCTTTTACTTGGCACCAGCACAAGACTCTTGCAGGCCAATCCTCTTCAGCAGAGGGAGTAGCATTAACACTTCTGCTGTGGAGGACAGGACTTCTTGAGTACAACAAAGAACCAAGTATATATAAAGTCACAGCTGAAATACTTTCGATCATAGATCTGTTCTAGACAGGAGCTGACCAACTTTAAGTGAACATGAATTTTATACACATACACCAAGTACACACTTGTATATGCACATACATATACATCATCACCATGATCGTTTAACGCCCACTTTCCATGCTAGCATGGGTTGGACGATTTGACTGAAGACTGGCAAGCCAGAAGGCTGCACCAAGCTCCAATCTGATCTGGCAGAATTTCTACAGCTGGATGCCCTTCCTAACGCCAACCACTCTGAGAGTGTAGTGGGTGCTTTTACATGCCACCGGCACGAGGGCCAGTCACACGGTACTGGCAATGGCCTCGCTCAAAAGGTGTTTTTTACGTGCCACCTGCACGGGAGCCAGTCCAGCGGCACTGGCAACGACCTCGCTCGAATGATTTTCTAACGTGCCACCAGCACAAGTGCTAGAAGGCGACACTGGTAACGATTACGCTCATGTCTAAATCCTAATATAATTAAGTTTTACTTTCCAATCTTCCAAGGTCACTAAAAACAAACACAAAAAAAATACATGTAACATCCTGAACTGATTCAATTGGTTTTACCTCTCTTCTTCACAGTCATATACACATGAACATATATACATCATGTACATATAGACACACTTATGTACATATACAGACACACACACACATTCTGAGTAAACTAAAACAACTCACAAACATGTTTCTCGTTCTTCTTTCTTTTATTATTTGGTAACTTCCCAGCCAAACTGGAGCCAACTAAATTCTTCTCACTTTTAGAACTCTTATCAGATGCTGTATTATCTACAGACATCTTGAAGAAGGTAGAAAATGATGGAGCATCAAGATTCTTCAGAGGTGCATTTGGGACATCTGAAAGAGAAAGCAGTTTTGATAAGTAACTGTACAGTGTGTGTGTGTAGGAATGGCTGCATGGTTAGGAAGCACGCTTTACAACCAAGAGGTGTCAGATTCAGTCCTAGCATGCAGCATCTTGAGTAACTTTTAGAAGACAGAAGTGAATGAAACCTGTTATTTATGTAAATATGTGCATATGTATATAATATATATAATATATGCTCTGAAAGTATTGTTTCTAGAATAAGAATAGGGTGGAGGAAGTTCAGAAAACTATGACCCCTGTTGGCAGCAAGCAGACTCTCACTAGAAGTGAAGGGTAGGTTGTACAGTGCTTGTGTGGTAATGGCTATGTTACACGATAGTGAGACATGGGATCTGACTGCGGAGGATATGTGTAGAGTGGAGAAGAATGAAGATAGTATGCTCCATTGGATTTGCAACATCAGTGTGCATGACTAACAAAGCACAGCTGTGTCAAGAAAGAGAAAAGTTAGGCATAAGAGGGATTAAACGTAGTGTGCAAGAGAGGAGACTGTGTTGGTTTGGACATATGATGCATATGAGTGAAGACAGCTGTATACAGAAGTGTCTGCTGCTGAAAGTGGATGGTATCTGTGGAAGAGGGAGACCCAGGAAGACATGGGATGAAGTGGTGAGGACCGATCTTAGGATGTTGGGCCTCATAGAGGAAATGACAGTAGACCGAGATGCTTGGCGATATGAGGTCCTAGGGAAAACCCGTCCACAAAACTGAGTGTAGAAGAGTTGTGTCCCACTCACATGTAACAACACTCTTTTCACCCTCTCTACCCTAAGAAATCAAACTACAACTCCTCTTCTAATTGCATCTTTCTCTTCCTCACATTTCCTCCTCATACATTATGATTGTTTTCCAATCCCCTTTCTTGCCCTCACTGCTCCCTATACACCCCACCATCCACACCCATTCTGTATTTTTTTAACCAGGTTCTATGTTCATATTCTTGTTACTTGTGAGTATACCAAAGCACTACACCATCTCTCTTCTACTCTCTCTTACACTTTTGCTGTTTCCTACTCTCTCTCTTTCCCTTTGGTCACTCTCTCCCTCCTCTTGTTTTTCCTCTAAGTAACCAAGTATCACCTTTACATCAGCACACTTGTTTCTGGCCTCTTTCTGTACCTCCCTCTCTCTCTTTCACTAGGTAACCATGTACCTCCTCTATAGCAAGACACCTATTTCTACCTCTCTGTTTCTCTGTTATACTCTAACCTTTCATCATTTGATACTGGACCACCTCCTCTAATTGCCCCCTCTGTTGTGGAAAGACACCTGCTTCTGTCTCTTTATTTCTTTGTCACACTCTGACTTTCATCCTCTGACACAAATGCCCTGCCCCTCTCATAATTCCTTGATGTATGTATGTATGTATGTATGTATATATATATTCTTTTATTCTATTTGATTCAGTCATTTGACTGTAGCCATGCTGGAGCACTGCCTTTAGTCAAGCAAATTGACCCCAGGACTTATTTTTTGTAAGCTCAGTACTTATTCTATCGGTCTTTTTGCCAAACTGCTAAGTTACAGGGACATAAACACACCAGCATCGGTTGTCAAGCAATGTTGGGGGGGACAAACACAAACACATACATACATACATATATATATATATATATGTAGTGAAACTAACATCTCGATCGCCATTATATACAAAGAAGCCATCTTCTCTCGCTGTTATAAATATAATCAAGTTCGGGCGTAGTAGAAAACGTCTTTCCCTGTCATCACATGACTAATTATTATTTGAAGCGGCAACTGCTTCGTACTGTTCCCGCCAGAACGCAAACTGACCAATCACAGCCCTTAATAAGGTCACGTGATAGTGCTTTTCT
>NC_069001.1:18027396-18028503 GCF_001194135.2 Octopus bimaculoides | reverse complement strand
AATAATCACGTGTTTTCACGAATGTACTAACGAGATTTGCTCAGATATTCTCATTTAAATATGAATAGGTGATTACGGGCGGTTTTGGGCGGCTTGGTCACATGAACCAAAATTTTTTTCGGGCGGCTTTGGGCGGTTTGGTAACGAAAGGGTTAAATAGACTAAATTATACCCGGCAAATTTGTCTCGGTTCAGTTCTCTTAGAGACTTGTTTCGTGTACCACACAGCAGCAGCAGCCAGCGACAACAACCAACAGCTTCGTACAACTACGACTACCACCATCGTCAACTACGAACTACAAGATTTGCCACCGACGTCGCCAACATCGTCAACATGATTTCTACGTACAGCAGTTAACCAAAACTACTGCAGAACTTCTAACTCTGTTTGTGCGATTCACTTTCGCCACGATGGACAACAGACCAGAACCTAGCCTGCGACGAACATCTGTATACAAGAACCCGGCTTGGCATGGAAGCCCTAACATCACGACGAGTGATCGCTCTGCCCCACACGCTTCAACTTCTTACATACAGACTGTTCCTATTGTGTACTCTAAGAACTGGCAAATTCGTATATGTGTTACTGACTCCTTTTATATCTGCTGTATATCACGCATGCACATACATGTATCACTTACACACACTCTTTTCTTTATATGACGCCTGTCTTTTATTATGTTTTCATTACGTCGCATTCACACTCACACAGACATACATTTTAATGTCACAATAAATATTTCTGTTATTCATCTCTATCGGTTGTGTTCTATCGTCTTCCTTATTGGCCATTTACGAATTCACTATGTTATCGAAGTATAACATATTTATATCATTCGATATATTTTGTGTTCGACCGTGTGACTCGTTTTATGAAAGGAGCCCTGTTTTTCCATTCGTCACCATTTCTCCTTTTGGGTTCGCACTGTCGTTCTTACATATATATATATATATATATATATACATATATATATCATCATCATCATCATCGTTTAACGTCCGCTTTCCATGCTAGCATGGGTTGGACGACTTGACTGAGGACTGGTGAAACCGGATGGCAACACCAGGCTCCAATCTAAATTTGGCAGAGTTTCTACAGTTGGATGC
>NC_069001.1:18020846-18025903 GCF_001194135.2 Octopus bimaculoides | reverse complement strand
TTGTACTTCGAGATGGTCATTCTTTTTTTTTTGCCATATAAACACATGCACTATATATTCGTCCTTCACTCGTTTATTATTGTTCTTATTTTAACACATGTCCCTTATCCAGAAACCTTTCGTTACACATCTATGACTTCTACAGTGACACTTTCTGTCTAGAAGAACAGAATGGACTAAGTGGAGCAGATATTACATACAAGGACAGAAAGTGTCACTGAAGAGGTTACAGGTGTGTGATGAAAGAATTCCAGACAATGGACATGAGTTAAAATAAGAAGAGTAATAAACAAATGAAGAACGAATATATAGTGTGTGTGTTTATTTGGAAGAAAAAAAATGACCATCCTGAAATACAACAATATCTGTTTCAACACATATCAGGAATCTTGCAACACAAATTCATAAACACACACACACATATACAAGGGGGTACCCAAAAGTAACCAGAAATGTTCTGTGGGACAAGCCTGTTGTAGTTGAGGCTTCTGCTGCTAGAAGCAACTTGTTGTGACACTCAGGCATCAGTCTACCAACCAGAGGCTGCGATTGAAGTCATACTCCCACATTGTGCATCTTTGTTTTGCAGTGCTTCTCCTCTGTTCATTGATTTTTACAATGGCTGAAATGAAGAAACAGTGTGCTTTTGTAAAATTCTGTTTTCTGCTTGGGAAAATGGCAGCCGAAACTGTTGTCATATTTCAAACAGCTTACAAGGATGCTGCCATGAGCAAAATACAACTTTAAGAGTGGTTTCCATGCTTTAGAAATAGTCACTTGTCACATGAAGACCAACCTCGTTCAGGGCGACTGTTGACCTCCTGAATGAATGAAAACATCATGAAAATTCATGAACTGATTTTGGAGGACCATTGCTGAAGGACTGATGAACTTGTTGATATGACTGGTGTATCTTGGAGCACCTACCAACGAATTTTGAGAGGAATTGCAAATGAAAAGAGTTGCAGCAAAATTTGTGCCTCGCCTCCTCAAGGAAGATCAAAAGCAGTCACGACTTAATACGAGTCATAAACTGAAAGAACAGTTGGAAGTTGAGCCGAACCTTTTTATGAAGGCCATCACTGGTGAGGAAAGCCGGTGCCACAACTATGACCCAGAAATGAGGCAACAATAAAGTCAATGGAAGCATTCAATGTCATCACGCCCCCAAAAAGTACGTCAAGTGAAGTCAAATGTCAAGACGATGCTGATTTGTTTCATTGATGCGAAAGGAATTGTCCACACGGAATTTGTTCCTCCTGGTCAAACTGTTAACCAGACATTTTACATGGAAGTTCTGAAGCATTTGCAAGACACGGTGAGGCAAAAACGCCTTCCTCTGACAAAGTGGAGAGTGGTGGTTTTGTGACAACAAGGTGTCTGCACACACCATGTTGAGTGTAGGACAGTTGATGTCAAAAATGACATGACCTCACTTACCCACCCTCCCTATAGGCCTGATCTTTCTTCCTGCTACTTTTTTGTTCCCCTGAATGAAAAAAGTCCTCAAAAGAAAACGTTTTTGCAAATGGGGAAAAAGTGAAGAAAAAAACCACAGAGGCGTTAAAAGGCATCACTTTGCAAAGAGTTCCAGGACTGCTTCGAACAGTGGAAAATGCATCTGGGCCAATGCCTTGCTTCAAATGGAGAATACTCTGAAGGTGATAAAAGTGTAAACATATAAAACTAAGTGAATAAAACAATATTGCAAAATTCTGGTTTCTTTTGGGTAACTTCTCATGTGTGTGTGTGTGTGTGTGTGTGTGTATGTATATATATATATATATCATCATCATCGTCGTTTAACGTCCGCTTTCCATGCTAGCATGGGTTGGATGATTTGACTGAGGACTGGTGAAACCAGATGGCTACACCAGGCTCCAATTTGATTTGGCAGAGTTTCTACAGCTGGATGCCCTTCCTAACGCCAACCACTCAGAGATTGTAGTGGGTGCTTTTACGTGCCACCCGCACGAAGGCCAGTCAGGCGGTACTGGAAACGGCCACGCTCAAAATGGTGTATCTTATGTGCCACCCGCACAAGAGCCAGTCCAGGGGTACTGGCAACGATCTATATATATATCTCATCATGAAATGTCTGTTTTCCATGATGGCATGAGTTGGACAGTTTGACAGGAGCTGCCCAGGATCCATGCCTGTTTTAGCACGGCTGGATGCCCTTCCTAACACAAACCACTTTACAGAGTGTACAGGGTGCTCTTATGCAGCACCGGCACAGGTGCATTTACATTTTCACCAGTACAGGTACTTTTTATGTGATACCAGCACCTATGAGCCTAGGAATGCTCAACTGGAAAAGGATGCAAGGGGACAATCTTGTATGCAAGGACAACCACACTTTTACTTAGGTGGACGTGTCTTTTCAAGCACAGCAAATCGTCAAGTGTCTCAGTTCCCAGTCATCTCTTCTGTGAGTCCCATTGTTTGTATATCCTTTCCCACCACTTCATTCCATGTCTTCCTGGGTCTACCCCTTCCACATGTTCCTTCTACAATTAGAGATTAGCACCACCTAATGCAACTGTATTCATTCATACACAATACATGGCTATACCAGAGCAGTCTTCTCTCTTGCAAACTACATCTGATGCCTTGTATACCCAGTTTTTCTCTCAAATCACTGATACTCTGTCATGCATGCACACTGACATTACCCATCCAGCAGAGCATACTGGCTTCATTTCTTTCAAGCGTTCATATGTCCTCAGTAGTCACAGCCCATGTCTCACTACCATGTAGCATAGCTGTTCATTCACAAGTATCATACAATCTGCCTTTCATTCTGAGGGAGAGGCCCTTTGTTACTAACAGAGGTAGTAACTCTGTGAACTTTGCCCGGCCTATTCTTATTCTAGCAGCTATGCTTTCGGAACAACCTCTACTGCTACTAACTTGGTCACATAAGTAACAGAAACTGTCTACTACTTCTAAAGACTCCCACTGACATTTGAGGGAGTCTATTTTTTGAATACACACACACATGTACATGTGTATTTGTTTATAATTACACTTCTCTGAATAGTGTGAGCTATAAAGTGTTGTTACCTCTTCTCCTGTCAATAAATTGTCTAACTTTGAGCCCCTGAAAATATGTGAAATAAAACAGCCCTAACTTGAAAATCGGGTAAGGGTTAGCAACAGGGAGAGTATCCTGCTGTTAAACAATACCTCAATAACATACTCATTCATCTAATCTATGCTAGCATGGAAAACTAGCCATAAAAAGAAACAAACAATATCACCAGGCCAATAACAAAAAGAACACATTGAATAATGGATTCCTAGGTGCATTATGTCTGGATTAAAGATGGGAAGGTTACAAGGGTGGAGGATGTCTTTGACCTTAGTTCTATAGAAGCAGATTTGACTTGTTCAACAACAGCCTTGTCTATCATTTCAGAAAGTGAATGGACACACTGTAGAAGGTAGACCTAGATACAGTGTATCTGAATAAAAGATTGGCTAGTCCTGGAGGGAGGGTATCTTGGACTATAGGCCTGAAGGAAGAAAGCAAATGTAAGGGATAAAGAATAATAACTACACCCATGTGAAAGAAGACATTGGGTAATGTAATCCTAGACAGACTGTCCAAAAAATAAACAATACAATTGTCAAGGCAAGACCACTTTGGTTCCACTTAGTTCTACACAATCAGAGTTGACTTGATGCTAAACGACACTATGAAGAACAAGACTCTTGCATGTACTGGTTCCTGTCCTGAAAACATCAAGCACATAGAGTTTCCCAGCAGAGAAAGAGAGACAGAAAGCAGGAGACCTTATTAAAGAGGGACACATAGAAGGAAGAGATGCTTCAAAAAAAAAGATAGGTAAGAGGTAGACAACCAAAAATAATATATGAGAAAGATTGAGTGAGAGAAAGAGAGAGAGAGAGAGAGAGAGAGATGGAAAT
This sequence comes from Octopus bimaculoides, assembly GCF_001194135.2. Taxonomy (NCBI): domain Eukaryota; kingdom Metazoa; phylum Mollusca; class Cephalopoda; order Octopoda; family Octopodidae; genus Octopus; species Octopus bimaculoides. The sequence goes on along the minus strand of NC_069001.1, from coordinate 18,021,970 downwards.
GAGATGTTATACATATTAAGGATCTCATATTTGGACATCACAAATGGCCATCCAGCATCATATAATCCCCTCTCCCATGAAGACCTCACGACAGTGAAAAAAAGAAAGATGAGATGGTAATGTCATATCTAGAGGCCTTGTCAAGACCATTTTTAAAAGGAATTGTGGAAGAGGAAAGGAACAAGCTCAAGGAATGGACAGGCAAATCATTAATAGACACCAGAGATTTGAAATTAATTGCAGCAGAGGAGGAGACTAGTATGTCCTGGTGGCAGTTTGTAACTCCATCAGAAATTGAAGGCAAGCAGTATATCATGACAGCACTCCTACAATTGTTTCACTAGGTACTGGTTAATTCAAGGCCATGTTAGAAGATATTTGGCCAAGGTGCTGTGCAGTGACATTGAACTCAGAACCATGTGGCAACAGAACAAACTTCTTACCCGCATAGCCATGATATTAATCCATTTGGTTAAAAGAACTAAAGGTATTGTGACATTAAACGGAAGTTCTTTTCAGTTAATCTGTTCTTGATTTTCTTTTATTTTAAAGAAAACTTTGAGAATTAATAAGAAGGGGAGTGAATTTGTGAAATCTTTTAAAAACTTTACCTGTTGAAGGCTGAGGAAGGTTAGTCGAGTCAGATTTGTCTTTACTGACTTGATGAGATTGTGTGGCCTCTTGTAATCGGGTTAAGATTTTCTTCCCACTGCGAACTGACGAAGCATTCACTTCAAAGACCTACAAAGAAAATAAATTATTTACAATATATATCCCATCACTGCTAGGATCATTGTTGGTTTAATGCCCATTTCTCCATGCTTGCATGAGTCAGACATAATTCATTGATGCATATTTTCTAAAGCCAAATGCTCTTCCTGTCACTGACCCTTACCTGTTTCCAGGAAGGTAATATTTCCCATGGAAGATATTTTTCATAGAAAATTGGAAACACACACCTACTGCATGTATGATAGCAATGCTCATCATCACATCAAGACAAGGAGACACACACACACAATGGGTTTTTTTTTTCAGTTACTAAATCCACTCACAAGGATTTGGTTATCTGAGGGGTCTCTCTCATATATATATATATATATATATATATATATATATATATA
>NC_069001.1:18015432-18018400 GCF_001194135.2 Octopus bimaculoides | reverse complement strand
ATATATATATATATATATATATATATATATATATAGAATATGAGGGATTTAATTCCCTTGTGATCTAAAATAAGTACGCTGGATAAGTGCTATAGTTGGTCAGCCTGGTTTATAGAAGATACTTGTCCAAGATGCCAAGCAGTAGGACTGAACCTGAAACCACATGGCTGAGAAGCAAACTTAACTACATAATCATGTATAGAAGCATGTGTGTGTACAGGCATGGATGTGTGTTAAGTTTGCTTCCCAACTATGTGGTCATGGATTCAGTCCTACTGTGTGGCACCTTCAGCAAGCATCTTCTATTATAGCCCCAGGCTGACCAAAGCCTTTGAGTAGATTTCATACATGGAAACTGAAAGCACCAGCAGCAGTGAGGTTACCAAGGAAGATCCTGAGCACCCACAGGAAAAAAAAAAAAAAAAGACCAGAGTAACAAGAGATGACTGACTTAACCAAAAAAAATAGATTATTTGTCTTTATTCACACTACTCAGTATTCTTTTTTTCCCAACAGTTAACACTAACTCTCTTCTGCTCTCTTTTTCACTTTTACTGTTTCCCACTCTCTCTCTATTTCCCTTTGATAACTCTCTCCTCTTGTTTTTCCTCTGACTAGGTAACCAAGTATCTCTTTTACATCAGCACACTTCTTTCTGGCCTCTTTCTTGTACCTCTCTCTCACTGGGTAACCATGTAACTCCTCTATTAACAAGACACCTATTTCTGCCTCTCTATTTCCCTGTTACACTAACCTTTCATCATTTGATACTGGATCACCTCATCTAACGCCCCTCTCTGTTGTGGCAAGACACCTGCTTCTTTCTCTCTGTCCCTTTGTCACACTCTAACCTTTCATCCTCTGACATATGTTCCCTTCTTCAAATCCCCCTGCCCCTCTCATAATTCCTTGTCTTGTGAGTTACTTGGTGGTCCTGCAAGTGCTGGTGCCAAGTTAAAAGTAACGTGGTTGGTGTTTGGAAGGGCATCCAGCTGCAAAAATCATGCCAAAGCTAACTTCACCTGTGCTAGTGCCATGTAAAAAGCACGGAGTTCACTCTGTGGAGTGGTTGATATTAGGAAGAGCATCTAGCCGTAAAATCCCTGCCAAAACAGACACAGTAGCACTGGGTAGATTTTCTACCTGGCCGGCTCTTGTCAACCGCCCTAGCTATGCATGGAAGATGGGTGTTAAACGATGATGATGATATATATATATATGTATATATAATCTTTTATCATTTGACTGTGGCCATGCTGACCGGTTTTAGTCAAACAAATTGATCCTAGGACTTTTTTTTTTAATTGTTTATAAGCTTAAAGCTTATAAGCGATCACTGTGCATTGACTAAGGAAAATAGTCTAATATTGGGACATATAAGCCCTTGACAGAAAAAGTAGGGTTTTCCGTATGTGTGGGACTTGAACCCACACCTCATGTTTACACCAACATACCTCCTCACTTCTTTCCATCAGATTTCAGAGCTATAATTTCACAGTGTTGTTTTTATAAACAAGCATACATGCGTGTTTTCTATAATGATTTGGTGTCAGTTTTACAATTCTGTAACTAATAATATTTTATAAGCCATCACTGTGTATTGACTGAAGCACTTATAGTTCTTAATGGTAGCACACTTGTGATGTAGATTCAAGTTCCACATGTATAGAAAACATTTCTTTTTTCCATATGCCCCAATATTAGACTATTTACATTAGTCAATGCATGGTGATCACTTATAAGCTTTACATATATAAAATATTATTATTTACAGGATATATATATATATATATATATATATATATATATATATATGATGGGCTTCTTTCAGTTTCCATCTACCAAATCCACTCACAAGGCTTTGGTTGGCCTGAGGCTATAGAGAAGACACTTGCCCAAGGTGCCAGGCAGTAGGAATGAACCCAGAACCATGTGATTGGGAAGCAAGCTTCTTACCACACAGCCATGCCTACACACATGCACTCACATGCACACGCACACTCACACACACACAGATGCATGTATTGCAACTAATTTGTGTGCTAAGTGAAACCAACCTGATAACCAAGTTCCATGGCTAAAGCATAAACTGAAGCTGTTTTCCCAATTCCTTGAGGACCAGTCAGAAGTTTTGTGTTACACAGAGAGTCATCTTCACTTTCACTTGGCGATAAAGCAAAATCACTATCATCATCATTCCATGACAACATAGAGTTACTGTCCTCCTCTGAAAAGAGATAAAAATAAATTATTTTAAGTAATTTTACTAGATTTCGTAAGTAACAATAATAAATTATGTTAAATAATTGTAGTAAAAAGTGTTAGGTGAGTATAATAAACTATGTCAAGTAATTATAAAACATTTTGTCAAGTATTTATAGTTAACTATGTGAAGTAAATATAATAAAATGTGCTATGTAACACGATTTTTGTCTTTGGGTAGCAACTGTTATTTCCATGTTTGCTTAACCCTAGAAAGTATGAAAAATGGCTAATATTTCCTACAAACTTTGCTTTTGTTACATTTATTCAAACCCTAAAGAATCCCTCTCAACACATGGCTATGATGCTCCCCCACTACTCCTGCTCATGACCAGAGATATTGTCAGCCATTAAGGGACATGCTCGAGTGGTTAAGGTCAAGCAACTGACAAACAAATCTGTGGTATTGAGCAGAATATTTGCTATAACAATATTTCTGCTTCAGCACCTCAGCACTGAATCTGTCTGAAATGAAATGGAAAATTGGTCACAAAAGCAAAGTTTGAAGAGAATACTAGTCATTTCCTTCAATTTCTAGAGAGAAGCAAAAAGGAAATAACACTTACTGATCAAAGACAAAACAAAATAAAAATTGAAATTTTGTTCCTCAGTGTAATAAATTGTTTGGTGTCACGTAATCCATATTCAAATTAGGAAAAGAAAACTTCACCACCACCATCACTACCACGATGCCTACATCTGTTTT
>NC_069001.1:18013723-18015422 GCF_001194135.2 Octopus bimaculoides | reverse complement strand
CTACGAAAGAGAGAGAGAGAGGATGGAGGGGTAGACAGAGGCATGGCGGGAGAAAAGATCATCATCATCATCATCATATATATATAGAAAGAGAGAGAGAGAGGGGGGGGGACCAGTCAAGCAGCACATCACGCTGTAAAAAAATATACATAATATATAAAATATATAATTTCTCATATAAAAATCATATAACACAGAATATTGAAATAAATTTCTTCACTCTTCTGTTTAGATGTGATACAAAGGTTTCCTCTTTACACTCACAAACCCGTTTTCTTTTTTCTTCTCTTCAGACATGTTACAATAATAGACCAATGTCTTATATAAAACATCACTGGCTTCTGTTAAAACAGCATTGGTATATTAGTTTGCATCAGACATCACTGGTCTAAATCAAATATTGCTCTCTATCAAGCAAAATCCATCATACACCGTGTCTAAATCAAACACAGACGCTGGGCCTCACAGAGGGGATGATGTGGGACCGAAACTGCTTGAGAAGATATGTCAGGTATGTCCCCTACATCCCTCTTCAGTTAAGCGTTTCTAATCTTGCAGGCTTGTGGGTACCAGTGTTACATAAAAGCACCCATGCAGTGCTGCATAAAAGCACCCAGTACACTCTGTAAAATGGCTGGTGTTAGGAAGGGCATCTAGTTATAAAAACCATGCCAAAACAGACATGGAGCATAGACAGCTCTTCAGCTGGCTAGCTCCTGCCAAACTATCCAACCCATTCCAGCTTGGAGAACAGAATTAAATGATGATAATTTAAAAGCAAGTAACCTTGATTTCACAAGAACCTTACTAAAATAAGTTACAATGACAGAATTATTAAAATGAAATGAAGACAATGGTTTTTGCCTTTGTTCTTCTTAGATTTCTTCTGTTTCATCAACAACTTCTTTAATTTCCTCGCTTCTCGATCAGTCCGTTGTTTCCAATCCAAGAGCCAAGATTTCAGTCTCTTCACATTGCTGCTGTTGCAGATTACTTCAGAGGAATGAAGTGGTTGGTATTTTTCAGTCCACAGAATATCACAGACTTGGAAATAAAATAACATCAGAAATAAGTAAATAACCATTCACATTTTGTTTTTGTTTTTTTTTTTGGCCTTCTTTAACCCTCAATACCAAATCTGTAGGAAACTATTTTTGGTTTCATTATTTGGAAACTCAAATTTTCAAGTGTTTATATTAAAACTTTCAAGTCATAGTTTTTTTTGTTTCTCTTATATCATTTACTTGTTTCAGTCATTAGACTGTGGCTATGCTGAGGCACCACCTTCAAGAATTTTTAGCTGAATGAATCAACCCCAGCACTTATTTTCCTTCTAAGCCTGATACTTATTCTGTCAATCTCTTTTGCTGAACCACTAAGTTACAGGGACTTAAACACATCAACATCAGTTGTCAAGCGGTAGTGGGACACACATGACAGGCATCTTTCAGTTTCCGTCTACCAAATCCACTCACAAGGCTTTGGTTGGCCCAAGGCTATAGTAGAAGGCACTTGCCCAAGCTGCCATGCAGTGGGACTGAACCCAGAACTATGTGATTAGAAAGCAAGCTTCTTACCACACAGCCATGCCTGCACCTTTAAACTAATAATTTTTCATATTATGCTTTAAAATCAGCTCAATTATGTACAAGTACGGTTATGTGATTAAAATGTTCATTGCACAACCACAGCACCTTAG
>NC_069001.1:18005680-18013420 GCF_001194135.2 Octopus bimaculoides | reverse complement strand
GCATGGGTCTGTGCTTGTATGCACTTAATAACTATGTAATGTTAGGTTCAATAACAATGCATGGTATGGTGAGCAAATGTCTTTTGCTAAAACCTTGGGCTGATGAAAGACAGTAAAATTTTGTAAATCTGTACAGAAGCCCAAAAAAGGGATCATTCCTATTCTTAAGCTGCAAGCTTATTTTATAGCCTAGTTTAACACCACAATTTGGTCCTTGAGTGCTTTTAGCAGAGTTCCTCATAGTATTAGGCCCAGAATTGAAATGAAACCTGGATGTTTATTTTTAGATAAATTTTGTATTTTCCTATCAAACCTTATTATTTAGAAATCATTTTAAAAAAATTTTACTCACCTTTCTCTTCAGAATTGGCATCATTTTTCTCTGGTTTCTGACAATCAGCTTTCAGATCAGGATCTGCATCTTTCTTGTTAGACTTCCGACGACTTAAGCTGCGCTTGCTTTTCCTCTTACCCTTTTGATTTTCTGTGACACCATCAGCTTCTTCAGTATTCACAGTTTCTTTACCAGTTTCTAGCATAAGACACCACAAAAATTGTCATTTAAGAAATATAAAAATGCAATACAAGCATAGGCATGGCTGTGTGGTAAAAAGCTTGCTTCCCAGCCTAACGATTCCAGGTTCAGTCCCACTGCATGACACCTTCAGCAAGTGTCTTCTACTATAGCCTCAGGCCAACCAAAGCCTTGTGAGTGGATTCAGTAGACAGAAACTGAAAGATGCTCATCATATATATATATATATATATATATATATATATATATATATATATATATATATATAATTCTATGTGTCTTTTCTATGTGTAGTGTAATTATTTAACTGATCTATGTTGTCAGCATATGTACTGCTATGCAAAGTAAACAGACCAGGTTAATCTGTCCAAGTTGGGATACAATATAATAGCTAATTATCTCTCAATAGATTGAAGGTTTAGCAATACTAGAAACTAGTCAGATTGCTCTTGTTTCCCATTTGCAGAGAAATGTAACCAATGATAAGAACAACTTTGTTTACTTTTCAAAGCAAAACTAAAATCTATATTTATTAACCATGTACCCACTACAGCAGGAATAGGTTAAAAGTTGTTACTATCAGATTCCCAGCAAAGTGGTACTGAATGACATACATAGAAAAAGGAGATACACTCAATTTTGTGCATTAGTTTGCCTGCAATCATTATTCTTGAGCTGTATATGCAACTATTTATTCTTTTGCACCAGAGCCCAGGTCTGAGAGGGTTAAAAAGTTTATCTGACATTTCAAATTAATATCATCATCCACTGATTTACATTTGCAAAGGTCAGGCAGAATTTAGTGAAGCAGATATTTCTACAACCAGATACCCTTCCTATCACCAACTCCTACTGTTTCCAAGCAAGGTAATGTTTCTCACAGCCAGACAGGTTTTTCACAGAAGACTGGAAATGAACAACCTAACTTGTATGACAGAGATGCTCATCTACAACCACCATGTAATGTCGAGACATCAGCCACTCCACAATGTACTGGATGCTTTTTATGTGACACCATCACAGATGCTTTTTAATTAGCACCAGTGCTTTTTATGTGGCACCTTGGTTGTAGGATCTCAATTCTGTTGTGGTGGGTAGGTTTTCTCAAGTACAGCAATGCGCCACACAACTCAGTCCTCTGTCATCCCTTTCATAAGGTTCGGTGTTTTCTGAGATAATGATTTATAATTTGAAATACAAGGAACATCTTTTTTTTTTTTTAAATAAACATATATTTGGTTGGAACAGACTTATCCAAGCAGTATTCTATGGCCAGATGCCCATCCCTGTGCTGACCCTTATTCACTTTCAGGTAAGGTATTTATTCCATGTCCTAGCAATGTTGAACCATTGAGCCGCTGAACTTATGCAGGACATAACCATCATCACTGCTGCCCAAATGGTAACAATGCAGAGAAATGTAGGGACACAAACTCACATGCTGACACAAACATATGGTAGGCTTCTGTACAGTTTCCATCTACTAAATTTCAATCACAAAGTAGAAAACATTTGCTCAACGTGTCACATAATGGGATCAAACCTGAATCCATGTCATTGCACTCTTTAATTCATTCACCTTGTAACTTGATGATACCTCTTCAATAGCTCTCTTTTCCATTTGGGGTAACCATGTATTTTCTGTATGGTAAGACACCTGTTTCTGTTCCTCAATCGTACTCTAACCTTTCAACACCTGGCACAAATACCGCCTCTCTCAATGTTGCATCCTCAACTCAGTTGAGGGATCTTGTCTTGCAGCTTACTTGGTGACCACACTAGTGCACTGGTGCCACTGTGAAGTGAAGTGACTGGTGTCAAGAAGGGCGTCCAGTAATGATAACCATGCCAAAGCAAACACTGGAACTTGGTGCCAGCATAGAAAATGGATATGAAATGATGATGATGAACCACCAAAATGCTGCTTAATCCTTTAGCATTTAAACTCGTGTGTAGCTAAGTGGTTAGGGGTATTCAGCTCATGATTGTAAGGTCATGAGCTCAATACTTGGTGACGTGTTGTGTCCTTGAGCAAGACACTTTATCTCACATTGCTCCAGTCCACTCAACTGGCAAAAATGAGTTGTTCCAGCATTTCAAAGGACCAGCCTTGTCACACTGCATATGCCTGAGAACTATGTTACGGGTATACGTGTCTTTGGAGTGCTCTGCCACTTGCGGACTAATCTCACAAGCAGGCTGTTCTGCTGATTGGATCAACTGGAACATTCATCATAACCAGCAAAATGCCAATGTTATCTAAAATGGCCATATCTGGCCCAATTGTGCTACCCATTTTATTTTCAAACCAGCCAAACCCAGCTTATCACTGTTACTCTTCAGTGCTATTTAAAAAAATATACCATCACATCATCAAAATTTCAAAGCTATGAGATAATACATGATTAATTAAAAACAATGTGAATGATAAAGCATTACATTTGACAGAATAATCTGAACACTAAAGCATTAACCTACAGCCACTCACACTGTCATGTTGAGTCAGAGTATTATGTTAAGAGGGAAAGTATCTAAGGTATACTCAACCATTTCCACTATAATACAATGAGCAGTCAATTCAGTTGATCAAACAAACAAAAGAGTCATTGTCAAAACTAATATGAGATCAAGTTTTGATACTTTCAGAAGGGATTTATTGAACAGAAATAATCAAAGAAAGACGTTAATTAATTCCATGCAGATAGCATCGCTGAATGTTTAAACATTGGTGGGTTTTACTGTATGATTACAACTCTACCTCTTTAGTTACCACCACTGACCCATCATTGAAGAAAGACATAAGTGCCAATTACATGGATTTGTTTAAGGCAGACCTCAGCTTGCCAGGAAATGACCCATACACTTGATTTCATGACATTCCTCTGTGGCACATGAAACATGCAGGATCCAGTTATCAAACTGCAACTAACCCAGTTATAGTTTTAAATGGTGCCTTCTGTAGTGATGCCGCTAAGAGTTCTAAACTCTGAGTAGGGCCACCCTTGGCAGTAAGGTTGAGGACAAGGACCCTGACTAAGCACGACCAATCGCCAAAGACCTCAATGGTGGAACAAGCAAATGATGATTACAACAGATCACAATGCCTGAACCAGTATATGAAGAGGGCTATGCAGTTACCATATTTCTGTCGAAACACACTACTTTTGAGTCAATTAATTTTGAAAATAACATAGAATTCAGTATATTAACTTTGTCATTATTAATCGGGTGTTTGGAACATGAAATTCTGATGCAAATTTTTTTAATTTAAATCACTTTAAAATACAAAGTTTGTATCAGAGCACCAAGAGGTGGTCTGAAGAGGATGGGCATATGAAAAGAATAACTTACCCAACTTTGCTGAGATTTTCTCACTCTTCTCAGCAACCCTGTTTCTTTTTAATGCCATATCATAGAAATGTTGTGCAGGATAAGCAAGATTAGCAGCATAAATTTCTTGAAGAAGCATCTTAATTTCAGATGCTGAGAGGGGAGTGTGACCAGAGAATTTCTGATATCGAAACAAAAAAAAAAAAATTATAAAATAATAATTACACAAAAGGCTGCATGCTCTGGTAAAGAGATTAACCTACAAGAGTCCTGTGCCACTGTAAAGTAGTTGGCATTAGGAACCAGCTGTAGAAACCAAGCCAAATCAGACTGGAGCCTGATGCAGTTCTCTAGCTTGCCAGTTCTGGTCAAACCATCCAACCCATGCCAGCATGGAAAACAGACCTTAAATTAGAACATTCTAAAAGAATGAAAACCTTTTTGCTTCCTATGGTGGTTGTCTTTTAGCCCCTGACCAGAACTGAGACTGATATATATCATGAAAACAGTCTTGTGTTCTACCTATTTCCACTCAAAAAAAGCATTGATCAATCTAAAGAGGAAAACATCTGCCAGTGGAATTAAACATGTGGCTGTGAAGTCAGCTTCTTAACCACACACATATGCCTGCACCTAAACATCATTATTATTGTTATGCTGGTGCCACGTACAAAGCACTCATGCCAGTGTCACATATAAGCGTTCATGCTGGATGAACATTAAAAGCACCCAGCACACACTTTGTAAAATGGTTGGCATTAGGAAGGGGCATCCAGCCTTGGAAACCGTGCCAAGTCAGGCTGGAACTTGGTGCAGCTCCAGTTTGCCAGCTCTGGTCAAACCATCCAACCCCTGCCAGTGCCAGCATGGAAGACAAATGGCAAAGGGTAAGGATAATGATTGTCATCAGTGTTGTCGTCATCATCATCATAGGTGCAGACATGCCGTGTGATTGAGAAATTTACTTCCTAACCCCAGTTTCGAGTTCAGTCCCAATGGATGGCACCTTTGGTAGGTGTCTTCTACCTTGTGAGTGGATTTGGTAGATGAAAACTGAAAGAAGCCTGCTGTGCATGTGTGTGTGTGTGTATGTGTGTGTACTAGTGTCTCATTGATTTGATATCACATGATAGTAAATCAGTGTCATAGAGCGTCTTTTATTTTCAATTTTCCATTAAACCATGTCTGGTCATTGGGGAAATATTACCTTACTTGGAAACAGTTGAGGGTTGGTGATAGGAAGGGCATTTGATTCTATAAAATCTACCTTAATAAATTCCATCCAACTCATGTGGGCACGGAAAAGTGGATATTAAACAATGATGGAGAAAGGAATTTAAGGGAAAGAAAAGGGTAAAAGAGAAGAGTAAAGGGGGGAGAGAGAGAGAGAGAGAGAGAAAGGAGTGGTAGTTTAGAAATGAAGAAGGAAAGGTAAGGGTGAGAGAGAAAGGAACAGAGAGAAAGCTGCACTGAGCTAAAAATAACACAAACCTTCAGATGATCCACTCTTGGATTCGGTGTATGTGCTCCAGTGATGACACTAAAAGATCCATTCCATGGTGGTGGTTTAATGGACTGGTTCCCTGCTGGTGCTAATTTAATTAATGGTAAATTTACTTCTGGTAAATCCCAATGGTTAATTTCAGTTGTTGGTTCAATTTGCTGGACATGGTTTTCACTGGGGAATGGAGCATGGTCACAACTATCTACATTCACAGTGTTGTTGATGGTTTGTTGTTGTCGTTTAGCTTCCTCGGGCAGACCACTCATCAGAAAGGCACGCCGCATCCTGTCCTTTTCTGTTTCCAATTCTTTAGATTTTTTACCATTTTTCTTGGTGCTGGTTTTCATGAAGATCGGAGCAAGTTTTCCACCTACGTGTACATATATAGACACAATAGAAAAATAGATTAAATATATAAATACCTGAGAGGATTATACTTTTTGTGATAAGTTTATAAAAAGGTAGTTACTTTTATAAGATTAGAATATTCGCATGATCTTTAGTTGTCTAAAGTCTTGGACTCAGAGCACAAATAACCCATTTCCAATCCTTCTGAATGGGACACAGGGTTACTCATTATACAGCTGAGTGGAGCAATGTGAAAGGAAGCATTTTGCTTAAGAACATAATGCATCACCCAGCCTGGGAATTGAAACCACAATCTTACAGTCATGAGTGCAACACCCAAACCACTAGACTATACACCTAACATGACCTTTAAGTTTGTTTTTCTGTGCTGATTGGACAGTTCTTGCAGAATCTCTCTTCATATCATGGACAGTCATTATCTGCTACACGTGCACACACACACACCATCAGAAAAAGAAAACTAGCTTTGTTGTGTTATACTGCTATGTTTGGTAGCTATTTAAGCAATGTGTTCGTGGATGGCTAATGAGTTGGATGTGGTGCTGAAGAAGGAGCAAGAACTCCTGAAATATACAGATACACCCAGTGAAATTGTGATCATGGCCACCCATGCCAGTGACACATAAAAGGATAACCAAGCTGGTGGCACATAAAAGATACCCGGTACACTCTGTAAAATGACTGGTGTTAGGAAGGACATCCAACCATAGAAACCAAGCCAAAACAGACAACTGGAGCCTAGTGTAGCTCCCCAGCTTACCAGTTCTAGCCAAATTGTCTAACCCATGCCAGCTTGGAAAATGAATGCTGATGATGATTGCATTGTTTACATAGATGTATTCATATTTCTATAGAAAATCTGTAGAGATAACTTTCAACAGTAAAAAGCACCATTTGAGCATGGTCATTGCCAGTGCCGCCTACTGGCTCCTGTGCTGGTGGCACATAAAAAGCACCATTCAAGCGTGGTCGATGCCAGTGCCACCTGAATACCCCTCCCCCGCTACCTCGGCACATAAAAAGCACCCACTACACTCTTGGAGCGGTTGACGTTAGGAAGGGCATCCAGCTGTCAGATTAGATTGGAGCAGCCTACTGGCTTGCCAGCCCTCAGTCAAACCGTCCAACCCATGCCAGCATGGAAAGCGGACATTAAACGGTGATGATGATACAAGGAGGTACCCAGAAGTAACAGGAAATATTCTCTGTGGGACAAACCAGTTGTATTTCAGGCTTCCACTGCTAGAAGCTAGTTGATGCGACCCTCAGGCATCAGTCTGCTGACCGGCAGCTTCCTGTGGAGTCAATCTGTCACTTTGTGCACCTTTGTTTTGCAGTGCTTCTCCCCTGTTCATCAATTTTTGCAATGGCTGAAATGAAGGAACAGTGTGATTCCATAAAATTCTGTTTTCTGCTAGGGAAAACAATGGCCAAAACAGTTGTCATGCTTCAAACAGCTTACAAGGACACTGTCATGAACAAAACAGAAGTTTATGAGGGGTTTTCACACTTTAGGAATGATCATTTGTCGCTTAAAGACCAACCTCGTTCTGGTAACAATCGACCTGTTGAATGAATGAAAACGTCACAAAAATTCATGAACTAATATTGGAGGACCATTGCCAAACAATTGACAAATTTGTTGATATAACTAGATTGTCCTGGAGCTCCTGCCAATGAAGTTCAAGCAATGAATTGTGAATGAAAAGAGTTGCAGCAAAATTTGTGCCTCGTTTGCTCACGGAAGATCAAAAGCAGTCAGAACCGAATGCGTGTCGTGAACTGAAAGAACAGCTGGAAGTTGGTCCAGACCTTTTTTTGAAAGTCATCACAGTTACATGCAATTGAAGAATGAGAATTTTGTGTTATATTTTCTGTAAGGAACTGGAATACATATGATTCAAATTTCATGAAAATTGCACATGAGGGTTCTTTCCCTCTTTACACACCCTAAAAAAATTCTAATCATGAGACATGTATCCCATACTATTGATCTTTATGC
>NC_069001.1:18000534-18003841 GCF_001194135.2 Octopus bimaculoides | reverse complement strand
AGACCCCACTTCTCTGATTTCTCTATTGATGTTCTCCTTCAGTTGCACCAGGGTGGAGATAACTGTAAGAGAGGGTTTACGTCAACAAACTGGAGACCCTGGTGCAACTGAAGGAGAATATCAATAGAGAAATCAGAAAAGTAGGATCTGAAACTCTTGAGAGTGTTGTGATGCAAGTTTTGGAAAGAGCACGGGAGTGCAAAGTCAAAAATGGCTGCCATGTAAGCAATGTCATTTTTCATGTGATGTAGAGGTGTTTCAAAATTTGACTTGTGCGTATTAATTTCCATTATGTCCTTTATATTGTATCAAAATTTCATGCATTTATTTGTGAAGTTAAGGACGTTATCAAAAATTGAAACCTATCAGTGACTTTTGGGACACCTTATATATATACATATATAAATATCAACCACAGACACACGTGATAGTTTTCTTTCACATTCCATCTATCAAATCCGCCCACAAAGCTATGGTTGGCCCAGAGCTATAGCAAAAGAAACTAACTCAAGGTGCCATGCAATGGAACTGAACTCAAGAGTGTGGCCATGCTGGGATACCACCTTCAAGTCATTCATCTACTTCAATGCTTGTTTCAGTTTTGGACCTATTTTATTTATCCATATAGAATGGCTCAGTTATCTTCCAACATTAAAGAACACAACAAAATTAGTATGTCCAGACACACACACGCATACATATATATATATCATCATCAACATTTACTGTCCGTTTTCCATTCTGGCTTGGGTTGGACGGTTTGATAGATGTTGGCAAGCTGGAGGGCTGCACCAAGCTCCAGTCATGTTTTGGTATGGTCTTTTACAGCTAGATGCCTTTCGTAAAGCTAACCACTTTACAGAGTGTACTGGGTGTTATTTATGAGGTGCTGGTACAATATATATACATATATTTTATTTTAACTAATATATATACATTTCATCTATCCACCATGCTTATCCTTTCTAGCTCCTTGAGAGTTTGTTCTGGCACCCCGCATCATTACCATTTCATCTTTTCTATGGCAAGACAACTAAGCTTGTTCCTCGTATAAAGTTACCTCTCCTAACCCTGAAATACCCGCCACCACCACCACCACCACTTAGTTAAGGGGCTTTTCTCTCTTTTCTTGTTCTTTTTCTGTCTTGCAAGTCACATGGCAACCTCACTAGTGCTGATGGTATGAGAAGAGCACTCAGAACACACTGTAAAGTGGTTAGCATTAGGAAAGGCATCCAGCTGTAAAAACCATGCCAAACTGATATTGGAGCACAAAGCAATCTAGCAGTTCACCAAATCCTGTCAAACTGACCAACCCATGCCAGCTTGGAAACATTTGTTAAATGATATATTTCACCATTACCTTTTTGACAAGTTTTTTCATTATTTAAACTCTCGTCTTTTGTACCCAAAGTTGTCTTCGGGTTCACTTTATTCTCCTTCTCTTTAGGGGCTACAACTTCATCCAGTACCACAAGATCATCACATGATGTTGGCAGTGCTTTCTTTTCTTGTAATCTTAAACTCTTACGAGTTGATGGTGAAGATATTTCTTCTAACCCTACTTCACTAATGCTATCAAGCTTTGACTTCACAGATTTCTTTGACAGATTCAGGCTGTCTTTTCTGTTGGCATCTGCTGATGCTGTAGAATCACTCTTCACTTCAGAAAACTGACAAAATAATAATGAAGAAGTTATAAATCATAATATATGTTTAATTTAAATCTTAAATAAAATGTTCAATCTAAATTTTAAATTTAATCCTTTAGCATTCAGATTCCCCTATCAAATGTAATGCTTATTTATTCACGTTGTTTTGAATTGATCCTACTCAACAGAGGCATCTCAACAATGTTTGTAACTTTGTTATCTTTTCACAGACTTAAAACAAATCCAGCAGATTTATCATCAAAGAAATACCAATAACAATCTCATTTCATTGCATATCAGGGACTACAGTGAAGATAACCTTTTTTATTTCAGATGACGGAGTGTGAGTTTAAAAATAAGACATTGAAACAAATGAAGGAGCTTCTGTGTGGTCTTCCAACCAGCTTGAAATTGCAACCAAATATCATTCAAATTAGGCATACCACCTAAATTTAAGTACACATAGGACAATGTAGCCCCTAATATACAAAAGAAAAGATGTGCATGACTGGAACACACCTTTGATTATAGATCTGTTCAATCAGTGCTAATGATATGTGACAAGACAAGAAGTAAGGATGCAGGCACGTTAATATTCAAAATGTGTTTCACTTCTGTTGTTTACAGTAGTGCTTGGAAGGAAGGTATGTAGCATGTGATTGTCGCATTGACCATGACAGAGAAACTTGTGCAATACCTGCCCAGAAACCTACACAAAGTTGCAGAAAGTGTATGAGCCATACACAAGTGCATGAGTGGTTCACACGTTTCCAAAGATGGCCTGAAAAACGTCAATATTGTCAAATGTTCTGGGAGACCCACAACTGAGGAAAACATTGCAGATGCGAGTGCAGCTGTGACGGGAAATCATTGAATCCCTATCCGTGAGTTATCAGAGGATGTGCTGATTAGTTACGGTACAGTTCAGTCCATTATCACTGAAATTTGGGTATGAGACAAGTGTCTGCCAAGTTTGTGCCAAAACTGCTTTCAGCTGACCAAAAAGACACTTAGGTTTCAGTTGCATAAGATCTCCTTAATTGTGTTGAGAATGATGAAAACTTTTTGAAAACTTTGCATAAGCCTCTGAGCAGGTATCGCTAAGCTTTTGGTAATTGGGCCTCACCGAGGCGATGACTTCTGACCGGGACCTTTGGAAATTGCTGTGCGTGAGAAGACTCGGCAAGCCAAGTGAGACCTAAATCTAAGGCCTCTGCCAGGGGTGTAGCCAGCCCATTTATGTGTACCTTTCCTACATTGGACACTAAACTCCGCTTGCGAAGACCTGTTGAGGCAAGTGAAATCGAACTAAATTCGACGACTGGCACCCGTGCCAACGTCGTCTCCTTCATTGGACACGAAACTCAGCTTGCGAAGACTTATTGGGGCAAGCGAATAGCGAAATCGGGATAGCACCTGTGCCAAGCGTTGCCTTCGTGGCACTTGTGCCCATGACATGTGTAAGGATTTTCGAGCGAGATCGTTGCCAGTGCCCCTGGACTGGCTCTTGTGCGGGTGGCACATAAAATACACCATTTTGAGCGTGGCCGTTGCCAGTACCACCTGACTGGCCTTCGTAGGATTTTCGAGCGAGATCGTTGCCAGTGCCCCAGGACTGGCTCCTGTGCGGGTGGCACATAAAATACACCATTTTG
>NC_069001.1:17999478-18000416 GCF_001194135.2 Octopus bimaculoides | reverse complement strand
TCGTGGCACTTGTGCCCATGACATGTGTAAGGATTTTCGAGCGAGATCGTTGCCAGTGCCCCTGGACTGGCTCTTGTGCGGGTGGCACATAAAATACACCATTTTGAGCGTGGCCGTTGCTAGTACTGCCTGACTGGCCTTCGTGCGGGTGACACATAAAAGCACCCACTACACTCTCTGAGTGGTTGGCATTAGGAAGAGCATCCAGCTGTAGAAACTCTGCCAAATCAGATTGGAGGCTGGTGTTGCCATCCGGTTTCACCAGTCCTCAGTCAAATCGTCCAACCCATGCTAGCATGGAAAGCGGACGTTAAACGATGATGATGATGATGATTCAACTTTCAGTCATGGTGAATCCAATGATCACACGCTACACACTTTTCTTCCAAGCACTGCCGTAAACAGTGGAAGTGAGTTATTTCACTTGGTTTGATGGGTCTTCTTCTCAAGTACAGCATATTGCCAAAGGTCTCAGTCATTTGGTATTGCTCTGTGAGGCCCAATGTTCGGAAGGTGCTTTTCATGTGCCATTGGCATGGGTGCTGGTTACGTGACACCAGCATTGGCCACACTGCCTCTGTGAGGCCCAGCACGTGAAAGATGCTTTTTACATGCCAGTTATGTGACAATGACAACGGCCACAACTATGATTTCACTTGGCTTGATGGGTCTTCTCAAGCACGACATATTGCAAAAAACTTTTGGTCACTAGTTATTGCCTCCGTGAGGCCCAAAATTCTAAAAATAAACAAACATGTCATTGAAATCTCAAAGCTATGAGATAATGCATAATTAATTCAGAATAATGTGAATAAAGCATTACATTTAACAGAGTAATCTGAATACTAAAGATTTACTTACTTCAGCTTCCATTGTCTTATCTTCAGGTGGAGACACTTTTGATTTCTTTATATCCTTTGGCACAGAACTGCAAAGAC
>NC_069001.1:17992307-17999468 GCF_001194135.2 Octopus bimaculoides | reverse complement strand
TGTAGCATGGTTGTTCGGTAATTTCATTAACATTTTCATTATATTTTTGCTTAAACTCTTTTAATACCCATCCATCACTTCAGACCACATGTATGAAGATTTTTTATCTGTTTCAGTCATTAGATTGCAGTTATGCTGTGGTACCACCCTGAAGAACTGTTTAGTTGAATAAATCAACCCCAGTACTTTTTTCTTTTTTAAGCCTGGTTTGTATTTTATCAGTCATTTTGCCAGACTACTAAGTTATGGGGACATAAACAAACCAACACACACAACAGACAAAGACAGGTATGTAAACAACAAACAGCTGTATTGATTTAATGCTCAGGAAAGTGAGAAAGTCTTTTACATTTCGAGCCTACACTCTTCAACAGAAAGGAACACGAGAAAATAAACAGAGAGAGAATAAAAAAAGCTTTAGTGGCTGGAGCTGTTGGACCCAGCATTACTTGTGTTTTCCATGTTGAAGTGAAGTCCACTTCTGACCTTGTATTGAATAAGCATTTCCTTAGAGATTATTCTATCGATTTTGTTGAAATTTTACAAGTGAAAAAATGCAAAAGCTGCAGGAAAAATAACATTGTTATGGGAATTTACATTCAAATGCCCGACTGAGCTCACTAAAATCGAGCATTATTGAGTTTTCGAAAAATTCCAACCTTATTTGAACTTCAGAGCATATGATCTACCTATGTGCCAAAAATCATTAAAATCGGTTGGACGGTGTGGGAGGAATTAGAGTAACTCCAAACACACACACAGACAGATACCATTACACATTTATGTATATAGATGTAAATATTTATTTATATAGTGAGAGAGGCTTTTCTTTTAGATATATAGAAATATATATAATTACACATATATTTATATATATATATACATATATTTATGTGTATTATATATAAACATAAATTTATATGTTTACTTGGTGGAACACTATGGGAATAAAGTGACCACAATGACATCTAAGCAACAGTCCAATATCATTGTAGTGCTAAGATGCTTTTATGCCATGCATAGCTGCTGTGGTGAAGCAGTGCATATGAAAACTAGTCTGCGGCATTGACAATCTCTGCTCCTTCTATGGTGGCCGTTGCTTCTGTTCTCCTGAAAACTGGTTGTGATATTGCTGCTGGCTCTCTGGTTGTCTTGGCTGGAGCTGGCATACACTTACTTGGGAAAAAAAATAACCAAGAGGAGCTGTACCATCTCCATTAGGCTCCCTGTCAAGAGAGACATAATTGGGTTTCCCTGTTTCAGTTATGAATTCTACAAAAATTTATAAAATTCTTATGACAAGAATTTTTTCATGAACACAAATTTTCCTAAAATGATCCAAAATTGTTTAATCTCTAAACAAAAAAATCTTCATCTACCCTCTTAATTCTTCATTCCTCTTATGGTAACAAATAAGAAGGAGGTGCCTCTTTGTCTTGATATTGCAGTATAGTTGTAAATGAGCATTACCATTCATTTCCAATTTAGCATGGAAGTGTCTGGGCATGAAGATGTATTAACTTGCTTGGGGATCGTGATAGGAACCGGTATCCAGCCAAAGAAAATCTGCCTCACTGAATCTTATTTGATGTTAAACAAGCATGGAAAACTGGACATAAACTCTCTCAATACCAACCTACCCATAGTTGCCCAAAAATTAGAATGGTGAATGATACCAGCCTGCCTGAATCCAGCCATAATGACCTATTCATAATTAAATGAGAATATCAGTGCAAATCTCGTTAGTACATTCATGAAAACCCGTAGTTTTACTATGTAAACAATTAAGTTACACAATTCAACATTACTTTACATGATATTTGAGCGCTGCCAATCTTTGGAGATTTCTTTTTCCATTTTTACTCATCTCGATTTTCTGAAATGTTTCATTGTGAACAAAAATTGGATTCCAATTTCATGTTGTCAAGCAGCAAGTTTGAAATTAAAGTATTTTTGAAAGAAGACAAATATCTAAAAAAATATACAGCAAACATAAAAACCACCCATGTGATTATGAATGGGATAATATTTTTTTTTTCCCAGAAATGAAACAATTCTAACATTTCAAACAGCGGAGGTAAAAAACAGAAGAAATTTGTACCTGAATATAGTAAGAATTTAAAAACTCATTTTGTTAGTTATTTTCAGGGAGATATTAGACCTAGTCACAGTCTTTGCAATGAAATGATAATTTTTTAAATACTTTTTTCTTTGAATCGAATACAGTGGAAACGAATGTAAAAAGGAGAGAGAAAAAAAGCATTTTGAAGTTTTCCAGACTTGAAAGGAAATTAGAAATCTGAGAACTTTTAGGAATATTGTGTGAATGTGAATATATAAACACACACACATATGAAGACACATGACTCAGTGGTTAGAGCGTCAGGCTCACAATCATGAGGTAATGAGTTTGATTTCCAGACCAGGCTTGTGTTGTGTTCTTGAGCAAGACACTTTATTTCACATCGCTCCAGTTCACTCAGCTGTAGAAATGAGTTGCGGCATCACTGGTGCCAAGCTGTATCGGCCTTTGCCTTTCCCCTACATCAGTAGCATGGAGGGGATGCTGGTATGTATGGGTGAATGTTGGTCTTCCATAAACAACCATGCCCTGATTTGTGCCTCAGAGAGTAACTTGATTAATCTTATATTTTGTTGAATTTATCTGTATTTACTTGTAATTAGATTTGCTTTGAGGCAAAAATTACGAAATAGATTTGGTTAAGAATCTTTTGTTAAATTATGTTCAAAAAATCACGTTAATATGTTGTTGAATAAAAAAAGGTTATTGTTGTCTTATTAACCCTTTAACATTCAGGTTAATCCATCAACTGTAATGCTCATTTATCACATTATTTCAAATTAATCATGTATTAAGCTCATAGTTACATGATTTTGGTGATGTGATTGTTTATGTTTAGAGTGACATTGTAGGGTAGAGGCCAGATCTGGCCAGTTTGAACATAAAAACAGATCAAATACTTGGGCCAGATATGGCCTGCTTGAGTGCTAAAGAGTGAAACCAGTCTAAATTTACAATTATTTTAGTATTTAATTGAAAGGGTCAAAACCATGATGATGGATTTAGTACAATCCACCCCCATTCCTTAGTGATTGTATTGAATTGAATTAAATAGAATCTCTTGCTTTGCACAATACAAAATCTGCCCGCAAAGTATTTGACAGCTGAACTGAAAGGCTGTCAGCACATTAATCACTCCACCAACCACACCATAAATGGAAAATATATTGATCAGGTGAAAAAAAAAAAAAAAACAGAAATGTAATAAACTCACTGCTTTGTTGAAATTTTCACAGATTTCTTCCTATTTGTTTTCTTGTTTATCTTGTTGCTGATTTTGTGTTTCATTTTCTTCGACTGGTCTGACACCGCTGACAGATTATGGTTTCTATTCTGTTTGGTACTATTTACAGACTTTTTACCCTTGTACTTCACTATGTTTCTTGATTGGGTCTTTCTGTGAATACTCCTGTTTTGCTGTCGCACAATAACCTTGGCACTAATCTTTGACTGTTTTGAAAGTGTTTTCAGAGTTCCTTTCGTATTCCCAACAGAAATAGTTGAAACAGAATTGGAGTTACCTTGTTCAAAATTCAGTGTTGACTGCGAACATTTTACACCAACGGAATTGGATAGTACTGCAGGCTTTTGGTTCTTAGCTTTTGAGACAGGCTTAAACTTATGGCTAGGAATGGCCTTTTTCGTGGTTACATCAAGTGTTGATTTAGTTTGTTTCTCTTGCTCTTTATGTGAAACATCATCACCATCATCAACAACAGCAGGAATCTCATCGGCTTTATTTAACACTTCTGTATCCAAAACAACTATGTCATCAACATCTTGATGTTTAGATTTAATCACTTCTGAAGAGACACTTTTCAAAATGGCTTCTGCAGATTTACTGGAATTATCTATAGTGTTAGATGTAGCTGGTAAGTTTAAAGATGGTTCCGGGTGTATGTCAGCCACAACAGTAACTTGCTGAGAATTACTTACATCTGTCTTTACTGAGTCAACAGACATAGGAATGGGATCACATTCAGAAGGAAATGCTTTTTCTGAACTCGTTTTGGCAAATTCCATATTTACAGATTCTTCATCACTAACAGTCTGAGAAAGTAAAAATTCTTCATATGAGAGTTCCATAGCATTTTGGTCATCATTTTCACAAGTTTGAACTTTCAGTGACTGACAACTTTCATCTAAATCTGATTTTGTATTTAAATATGTCAGACTGTTGACAATGCTGCTATTGCAGGAATTACTCTCAGAAATTTCTTTCGAATTTGGAGGAGGATCACTAGAATCCGTTTTTTCTTTTTCACTTTTACAGTTATCAGAAAGTTTCTTTTTATCTTTTTCACAATAATACTTATTTAATGGATTACTTTTACCAACATTAACTTGTTGGGTCTTTGATGATTTCAATTTTGACTGTTTGTTTAACATATTAGAATTTATACAATTTTTGGAATTTTTCTTTGTGTATTTCCTTTTAGATAATTCCTGGTCATTTTCACACAAAACAACTTTTTTACAAGTGTTAGTAGCATCTGTTTTTGAAATAAAATCATCATCATCATCATTGGAAGGATCAATATTTTGGTCAAATGTTTTTGATTCTGTATTAGAAATGTTTTGAGGCATTTTCTCTAAAAATGGCTCATTTGAAGGTAGAGATATGGCTGTCTTTGATTCTTCATTACTGTCTGTAGATTTAAAACGTTTTGGCTGAGTGATCTCAACAAAATCATCTCCACTCAGTACTTGTTTACTAGCACGTTTCCGTTTTTTATCCAAAGAAATGACATCAGAACTATTTTTGTCCAAAGAACTGGCCTTACTACTATTTTTATCCAAAGAACTGGCATTAGAACTACTTTTATCCGAAGAACTGGCCTCATGACTATTCTTATCCAAAGAACTGGCCTTAGAACTACTTTTATCCAAAGGACTAACAGTTAAATTCTTTTCCAAAAGATTCTTTTTCACTGTATCATTCTGAACAGGCACTTGTGCAAGTTTTTCCAAGACTGATGATTCTACTGATGTCTCTGTTTTTCCATTAGACACACGTGAATGAGGGTCTTTAGTAAAATAACTCAGTAAATTCATGGGTTTCTTAATTGCACTGGAATTATTCTGAGAGGATTTACCAAAGAAATCTTCAATAGTCTTCTTTGAACTATTCACTTCCTAAGAAAGAAAAAGAAACAAAGAAGATATATTAAATATATTTTAAGATTAACCTACATATTTAACACTCATCTGACATTATGTAACAGTCCACTGAGAACCAGTACCAAAGAGTTCATATGAAATTGAGTTTTATTTGAGGACTAACAATGTATCCCGATGTTGCCTGGGTGTTATGACTTACAGCATATTGTATTATTTATTCTGTTTTTATGGGCAGAATCAGCACAGCTGATATATAGTGAACTGGATTACTGGCATAATGGAAGTCATTGTTTGTTTAAAAGTGAAAGAGGGGAGGGTACAATTTGTATGGGTTTGCATGAAAGTGCTTTCTGTTAAGAAGGATCACAAACTATGTATAAAAGTATAAAAGGGAGTTAATACGATTTTACCCAGAAATCACATTTTCAAAATTTTAGTTTCCTCCAGTCCCCACCACAATTTCTTAATTTATAACTTTTTTCCAAATTTTCCTTTTTTTTTATCCATATGGAAAAATAAAGAGATTACGAATCTGGGAAATATTTATTTTTTTTAAAGTTTAATTTTTTTTAAAGAAACAGTCACCTTGCCCACCCATCACCTACCCGCTTTCAAAAAGCTAAAAACATCCTATGACTCACTCGCGTCTGATGTTTCTCGCATGTGTAGAATTGTACTGAAGTAGCAGACATAAAAAATATTAAAGCACCATCAGAAAACTTGACATGCTAGAAACAACAGGTAAATAACAATATTTCTAAAGAAATTTCCCTGCTTTCCAAAATACTAAAAGTGAAACATTGGAAGTTTAAAGCTTTTTGAAAGTGGTGGGATAGGAGTTTGGGAAGGAGATGCTAGGCATTTCTTTAATAAAACAGAAAGAAGGAAATTCTTAAAGAAATTGGGATGGGGAGAGAGAAAATTTTAAAAATTGAGAAGGTGTTTTTTGGGTGAAATCCTAATCTCTTGTATTGAAAACAGGAGTTGGAAGAAATTTAGAGGGGGAGGGACAAATGTCACTTTAGACATGCTAGAAACAACAGGTAAAAGACAAGATTTCTGGGAGAACTTCCTTTTAAATTTATATAGAAGATAGATTTTTAAATACACTCATCACAAACATGAATTACAGACAAGAAAAAGGGGATTTGAATTGAATTTGAGCTGTAATTTTGCACGTGCACATAGCAAGAAATAACATAATTCATACAGAAGTTTTACCTAGTGTGTGTCTGTGTGTGTGTGTGCACGCACCAAAGGAAGTTATTTTATTGAGACATTCTTTCATTTGAAGCAGGAAAGTTGTCAATTCAATCATACGGGATATGATTGTTCGTTAATTTCCATAAAAATCTTTTTATTTCTTTATGCTTTGCAAAGAGCAGAAATTGAAAGAGAGGAGAAAGTGAAAAGGTGACAGTTGCTCTGAAGTGAGAGCAGAAAGTGAAAGATGTATGTACGTGGATATGAAATGGACATGTGTGTGTGTGTATGCATGTGTGCATGAGAGAGAGAGAATGAGTGAGTGAAAGTGTGTATTGTCATGTATGTATTTTTTTTGCATGTATGTGTAAGTGGCACTCACTCGCTCTCTCTCACACACATACACATTATCTTTCATATACAGGTATTTCGTGTTGCAAGACAGTGTAGGAGAGAGAATAGTGATGTTGTAGGAGAGAAATGTGTGCGCATGGATGATGGTACGCTTGCACTAAATGAGGCTGCAAAGAAAGAGGTCTGGAGATGCCACTACGATAGATTGCTTAATAAAGAGAATGAATGGGAGAAAGAGAGCCTGCCGTATGTCGACCCAACAGAGGGACCAGCTATCCGAGTTGACAGTACCAGGGTAGATAAAGCAATTAAGAGTATGAAGACAGGGAAAGCCCCCGGCCCATCAGGAATCACTGCAGAGATGCTCAAAATATCTGGCAGTGTTGGCTACAGCCTAGTCA
>NC_069001.1:17985179-17987021 GCF_001194135.2 Octopus bimaculoides | reverse complement strand
TCGTAAATAAATTTCTTGGAACTACATTTTTTGTTTCTTCAAAAGGATTTCTGTTACTAAATCAAACGTTAAAAAAAAACAACTAAAGTGTCTCACAATAATTTCTAGACCAGATATTAATTTCAGTTCTAGTACAGTAAACGGCAAGTTACTGCTGGCAAACACGGAACATATCGCACTCACACACAAATCTATCTATCTATATCTCTCTATCCATCTCTCTCCCCACTCCACTCTCTATTGTTTTCACTTTCACTTTTCTTCACCATTGTTGAAAATAAGCCTGGAGTTTCTCATAATTACTTAGAAGCACTGGGATGAATATATATTCAACATTAGGAGATGACTTTTTCCTCCACCATTATAACATGAAGAACTCTATCAAGGATATGATGCTGACAACCAATAAATTGCAGTTCTTTCAAACACTTTTGAGCAAAGTCTTTGCAACTGAATGACAATGCCATGTCTTTTCCCAGTGTTCACACATATCAGTAACAATCATCTTTAAACAGCTCCATAAATTGTATTCATCTAAAACAGCTGTTATTCCTTTCACAACAGCATCAGTTTTTCCCTTTGGTAATTGGAGTGCTTCTAATTTAACTTCCTCTGTTCATTCTTTAAAACTAGCATTTGGTATTCTTGGTCAACAATACGTCTACCATCAAAATGCAATGACCAGTTTTCTAAATGTAGTGTTTTCTTCATTTTCTTTAGTTTAACAGCTTCTTTGATAGTCGATCTGTAAATACCAGTTTGGGAAGGAGTTTCAACATTGATTCCATCTTGAGATAATTGTTGCTGCTTTTTGGATTGATAGCTCAGAGGATATTACTAACTTAGTTGCAGTTCCAGTTTTGCTATACTTTCTCCTTGTTTGCACGGATTCTTCATCTGATTTTTCGGACTCTTGATATTCACTTTCAGTCTCTGCTTCAGATGCTGACGATGACACTGGAGTTGCTCTGGTTGAAGTTGGCATTAAGTTTCTTCTTTTGGATGGATGGATAGTTTTGGAACTGGCCGCCTTTCCAGTTCCCTACCCAACCTGTCCCTTGCTTTCAATTTGAAGATAATACAACCTTCCATCCTCACTGCACAGTCATTCATCATTTTCCTTTGGGATGTCAAAAATTCCTTTCAAAGAATTGTATTTTCCTCATTTTATACATTTATCGTAGATATTCAGCACTTTTTCTCCTTTTTTTTGTACATTTTGAATTAATAATAATGAGAAATTTGATTTCTTTTGCCATAAAAAAGTTACTTCTTTCAAAATTTCTTTTGTTCTTTCTTTCCTTCTTTTGATGATACCTCCAAGGAACAGGTAGCGAACGACAAGTTTCATTAGTATCCTGCAGTTGTTTTTCCAAAAAATGCTCTTCTAGAGGAACAGGTCTTCTCTTCCTAAGTGAGTCTTGAAATTGCACGAGATTCTTCGTCCAGATTTTTTTGGTTTTTTTGAGTGACACAAGCACTTCTCTTATGAGACATTATTTTAGATACTCTAGTTGGATAAGCCTACTATTGTGAAAAACAGTTAATAAGAGTCAGAGATTTTAGTGTCACAGAAATAAAAAGGAGAGGAAGAGGATATTTCCTAAAGTAGGACCTAAACGGTAACAAATTAAAAACTCTATAACTCCTAAACTACTTAAACTTGAAAGCTGAAATTTGAGATAAACTGCTTCTGCATTGCATTAAGTCAGCACACCAAGTTTGGTAAAAACTTGAGTAAGTATTATGAACGCCACCCCAGAATTTTGCATGATTTGGTTCAAAAGTGGTGTTAGATTTCTTCAGTTGGGGGTAACGTTTTTTTAAAAAAACTTAAAATAA
>NC_069001.1:17977541-17984256 GCF_001194135.2 Octopus bimaculoides | reverse complement strand
GAACAATTTGATGGCCTTTCCACTTTCAACTACTGTGGCATATTAAATCAATGTTGCTGAAAACATGGGGTCTGTGAGGTTTGAAAAGGGGTGGTCATGTTCAAAAATTTTAAATGGCTTTATATCTTTTTAACCTTTTCACTGCAAAATTAAATTTCATGGTTATTCCAGGAATGATGTTCTGCAAGTCATGTTGTCTCCATAAACTTTACATATCTTTTATCTGTTTCAGTCATTAGACTGTGGCCATGTT
Source organism: Octopus bimaculoides (assembly GCF_001194135.2). Taxonomy (NCBI): domain Eukaryota; kingdom Metazoa; phylum Mollusca; class Cephalopoda; order Octopoda; family Octopodidae; genus Octopus; species Octopus bimaculoides. The sequence continues at coordinate 17,984,003 of NC_069001.1, read as the reverse complement.
GGAGCACTGCCTTGAAGACCTTTTAGTTGAATGAACTAACTCCAGTACTTATATATATATGACAGGGTTCTTTCAGTTTCTATCTACCAAATCCACTCACAATGCTTTGGTCAGCCCAAGCCTATTGTAGAAAACACTTGCTCAAGGTGCCATACAGTGGGACTGAACTTGTAACCATGGGGTTGAGAGACAAACTCCACACCTGCACCTATGTTAACAAAAAAATAGTTTCAAATATGACATTCCTTCCAAAAAGATAGGTTAGTATATAAAACAGCTTAAGAGGGGTTGCCAATTTTTAAATTTTTAATGTTCAAAACCCTAGGTTTTACAGTTTTAGCTAAAACTGGAACCATTGAACATGCACGCACTACATAGAACTCCTAATTTAGAATGCATCTGAGGTGATGCGCACAGGGCGTACATGCACATACTTGAATGCAAGCGTCTCTCTGTGGCTTTATCGATCGGTGCAGGGGTATGGGTGCAACAAGTCTAAACAGGATTGAAAATTGGCAGTGGAACAGCCCAGACTATACTTGGGGCTAGCCCTGACTATACCCACTCCAGACAACCAGCCCAGGATATACCCCATGCTTGTGGACAAATAACACAGATGTACATCACTTATAAAAGTTGCCTCAGAACATACATAAAATTTGATATCACTCAATGAAGAATTAAAAGTTATATGTAAATTTCGATTTAAACATAGCAACTTAGGATTATCAAATGCAAAATACTTAAAAATGTACCAATATAAACACAACACGAATGGCCGCATTTGCGCGAGTCCAGGTTATGACTCATAGCACAGGTACGCCACACAGCAGCTGCATTTGCGCGAGTCCAGGTTATGACTCATAGTACAGGTACGCCACACAGCAGCCGCATTTGCGCGAGTCCAGGTTATGACTCATAGTACAGGTACGCCACACAGCATGTGCAAATTGTCAATTCTTTTTCCAATCTACCTGTACATTGGGTTTATAATGATACAGTGAACATTTGCATTTAATAATTCTAAATTGCTAAGTTTAAATCGAAATTTACGTGCTGGTGGTACGTAAAAAGCACCATTCGCGTGTGGTCGATGCCAGTGCCGCTGGCACATAAAAAGCATCATTCGAGCGTGATCGTTGCCAGTGCCACCTGACTGGCTCCCATGCCGGTAGTACATAAAAAGCACCATTCAAGCGTGGTCAATGCCAGTACTGCCTGACTGGCCCTCATGCTGGTGGCATGTAAAAAGCAACCACTACACTCTCAGAGTGGTTGGCATTAGGAAGGGCATCTAGCTGTAGAAACTTTGTCAGATCAGATTGGAGCCATCTAACCCATGCCAGTGACGACGATGAAGTTTATTTTGTTTACAAAAACTAGATTTACAAAATATTACCTTTGATACAAGCAGGGTTAGAAAATAAGCTGTATAAAATGAAGAATTTCTGCATTCTTCATTTAGACATGTATTTTGTAAATTCTGTCCACATACCAAGCAAATTAAAATCACATGTAATAATTCCAAATTTCATTGATTCATTATCATTGTCTGAGATAACTAACTTAATCAAGTCATACACATTCTTGAGGGAGGTGAACCCATAAGATGGCCTAATCCTAACTTTAATAATTCTTCTCTTCTTTAGATTGAGTTTCATTGATCTGCACAGACGTTCCTACAATTGTCCCTGTCCTCCATTACCAACTTCAACACAAGAACTAATAAACCACTGTTGATCTTTAGTCTGTCAACTATATTATAGCCAGTTGACCTCTTCTCCAGTAATCATGTGTTGATTCCCGGAGCAACACAATCCCCGATGCATTCATTCCTGGCCTAGTACCAATGCCCAGCAAAATAGAGTCTCCTGGCTCTGACTACCTCTAATATTAGGAGAAGGTCCCTGTAGAGGTCTTTATTGGTCACCCTCTATAAAAGATCATCATCATCGTTTAACATCCTCCTTCCATCCTGGCATGGGTTCGACAGTTTAACAGGAGCTGGCCAGACTTCTATCCATTTTAGCAGGGTTTCTATGATTGGATGCCCTTCCCAGTGAACAGGGATGTGAGGTCAGGATTGGGGAGTGAGAGATAAGCATAGTGCATGAAGGAGGAAATGTGAAGAAGAGATGCTTTTTTTATTTATTGGGGTAGGGTTTGTACTGCTTCTAGAACTCAGTTTCGCTGACATGGGTTCTTCTCAAGAACTTTATATTGCCAGACATCTCAGTCCATTGTCCTTTCCTCCATGAGGCCTAACATCCTGAGATCGATCCTGACCCCTTCATCCCATGTCTTCCTGGGTCTCCCTCTTCCACGGGTCTAGAGTAATAAGCATTATTGAATCCAATGCCCATTCCTCTACACCTGTATGGATCAAAAAGAATTTATGAGGCAGATTTTCCATAACTGGATGCCCTTCCTGTCACCAACTCTCACCTGTTTCCAAGTAGAGTAGTATTTTCTCATAGCCAGACATGTTTTTCACAGAAGACCAAAAACAAACAACCTTATTTGCAGGATGATAACGATGCTCATTTACAATAACCAGGTGATGTCCAAGACAAGGGTACACACAAAACACACACACCTATATATTATGGTAATATATACATATACGATTGGCTTCTTTCAGTTTCTGACACACGGCTTCGGTAAGATATTTGCCCAAAGTGCCATGTAGTGAGACTGAACCCAAGCCCACATAGCTGGGAAGAAGTAATAACTTTATAAAAGTTTGTAGAAGCTAATATCTAAAATCATTAAGGATAAAAAAAATAAGGTTCCACCCTTTTGAACTATATTACATCTGTTTAATCTTAGTGTATCAACAGGAATATAAGAAACAAACTGAATGGTTAATATATTTGGAAAGACAGGATTCCAAAACAGAAATGACCATATTAGGATTTGTATTGCACCTAAAGATTAAATCTTTTATCTTTTATTTGTTTGTCATTAGACCATGGCCATGCTGGGGCACTGCCTTGAAGAAATTTTAGTCAAATGAATCAACCCCAGTTCTTAATTTTTAAAGCCTAATATCTATTCTATTGGTCTCTTTTGACAAGTAGTGGTGGGATACAAACACAGACACACACACATTTATGATGGGCTTCTTTTAAGCTTCCCCCTCTACCAAATCTACTAACAAGGCTTTGGTCAGCCTGAGGCTATAGTAGAAGACACTTGCCCAAGGTACCATGGAATGGGACTAAACCCAAACATGTAATTGGGAAACAAGCTTCTTAATCTCCAGTCAAGAACTAGTCTCCCTCTTGCTTTGGGTCTTCAAAATCTATGTGGAATAAGAAAATCTGTTACTTGAAAAACAAAGGAAGGGCAGTGAGGTGGTAAACAATGCCACAATTAAACATTCTTCAACATAGTCCTAGAAACACCACAAAAAAAAAGACAGATGAAACTGAACAAAAGTATTTTAAACATGTTCTCCCAACCATAGTTGACACGAAGCTAAAAACAACACAAGAAATCCAAGTATTATTGTATAACTGCAAGTATTCCATCTATCTCATTGATATTCTTTCAGTTTTTGGCCACAAAATGGAAGTGGAAATATTAACACTATTCGGTAATGTTTAGAAAAATAAACACACCCCTTCTGTTTTTATTTTTTCACAAAAATTTCTTCAGATTCCTGTTTTCACCAACAAAGATTACAAATAATTAATAAATAAAACTTTTTTCAAACGAAATACAAACTTCAATAAAGTATTTTAACTTCTCTACTAAATTTCCATTTTCTAACGCCACCTACTTAGGATTTTTTTTTTTTACATCATAAACCGAAAGAATACCCACCATTCAACCTAACATCTAATCGATATTTTTCATGACAGACTGTAAAAGACTTTCATACATCAGTCGTTATGATTGGATCAGCAACATGATCACCATGTACGTGGATTTCCCACGAAGGTAAACTCCAAAAGACAAAGAAGCCACTACGTACGCGTTGGAGTTTCAAGAAATAGCAACCGGGGCTCATGCAGAATCGCACCTCTCCTGAAAAAATGCATTTTTTTGAAAAATATTTTCGGATCCCTAAGTTTTAGATGTATATGCAAAATTTACATCCGAATATGCAAAAAAAGTTGTTTTTTTAAATTTCACCCCGTCACCCCCAATTTAAAATTTTGAACTTTTTTCAAATTTTTTTTTTTTTAAATGTTTTAGATGACGGAGATTCCGAATATGCAAGAAACCACAACCTAATCTCCCGCCATCATCTTTCATTTATAAAAGATATATTGAATTAGTTCTGCATGACTGGTTGGTCACGTATAGAGTGCCTCTGATAGTAAATAAACAAGCCTGCTCGATTAGAGCTGACCTAGAAGTTAAACAACTTCATCACAACATTAGGATACACAACAGAGCCACTGTGTGATCGCTTGACATGCTAGAAATAACAGCCTATCGTCTTCTAAATTTCAAATAGTTCTGACCTGGTGATGGGAGGAGGGAAGCTTAACAACATAAACAGTACAAATGATTGCATTCTCACCAGCTGTCAGTATGACAGAGGCAGAATCGTTAGCACACCGAGTAAAATGCTTAGCGGCATTTCGTCTATCTTCGTGTTGAGAATCCAAATTCCGCTGAGGTCGACTTAGTCTTTCATCCGTTCAGGGTCGATAAAATAAGAACCAGTTGAGCACTGGGGTCGATGTAATCGATTTATTCCCTCCTCTGAAATTGCTGGCCTTGTATCAAAATTATTATTATTATTATCATCATCATTCGAGAGGTCAAGTTATAAATTAAATTAAAAACAATCGGGGAAGTTCGTTAGGAATGATCAGTGTGATAAATACGTCAAATGTAGGAAACTTTTGAAATGTCCTACTTTACGAGATATAAAAAGCAACAAAGGTATTTATTTCATGTCTTTTTTGAGGTTAGTACAAGAGAAATAAAATATTAATTATGTAATATATTTGGAACTTTACATTCTGAAATCTTTTGCTCCCATCAGTAAAACCAAACGTAAATGTAGACAGAAATATATGATAAACACCCAAGTGCGGGAAACTATTCTTAAGTGCTCTACTCTACGGGACATAAAATGTAACAAAGATAAATTTCATTCTCTTAGTGTTTTCCTATTCTGGTTTGATGTGTGTGTTGATGTATGTTTTAATAGCGGAAATTAATGATTATTTATATAAATAAGTTTAGTTTTACAAATACACTTACATTTTCCCCTCCCGCTTGTAAAAACCAAACGACACAAACAGATACATGACAATAACTGATAATATATATATTTCAGAGACAGTCGCCAACTAAAAGAAAAGCCAGAGGGAGACTAGCTGAGCTTGCTACATAGACATAGAAACAGATATGACAATAATAATTGATATAATTAAAGCATTTTGTTTAGTCTCCTGGTTAATAAATTAACATCAACTAAAGATATGCCCAAGATACAGTCGTCAAAAAAGAGAGAGAGATTGAGGACTATAGAATAACCAGACTTACCAGAAAGAAATTGGAAAATCTATTTTGTTTGGTTTGGCGCCAGAATTCAACCAAGTCGTCACCAGACTGAAGTGGCTCATACGAAACTTTCAAAAGTAAGAAGGTTTCTGTTAATGTGATAACAAAATGTTACGATAAGAAAAAATAGAAAATTTCGCTAGATAGATTGTAAAATATATATTATTTGATTCATAATTGTGATTTATTTATTTATTTGACGAATACCAAACTAATAAACAAATATATTTTTCATTACCTTGCAAGTCAGTCTGCTACCGGTGTATAGTGATCTTATGTTCCCTCCATCAAGTGAGAATACAACAAACAATTAAAACTTATTTCTTTATTACCCATAACGGGCTAACAAAGAGGAACAATACATCACATTTGGGGACATAAAACAAAGGAAAAAAAAATAAAACGTATGATATAATGAAAATTGTGTTACTTGCGCCATCAAGTAACATCACTTACTTTACCTCTGTGTGCCATTGTATCCAGTCCGTATTGTATTTTTAGTTTTTTGTATTCTATCTACCGTGGCAGCTTTCCCATGTCATAGTCCACCTTCCACAGCTCATAGTCTCCTTTGTGTCCCTTTATATCCAACACTTGTTGTTCCGTTATTAACAGAACTGTACTCTCTCCTTCAATACTCTCTTCCTTCTCTACATCAACATAAGTGTATTTTCCCATCCAGTCACCCTTTCAACCAGTTCCTTTTCCACGTCTTCAAACATCACACACGCAAAACAACCAATGGGGGGGGGGAGTTTGTGAATTCCTGTGTGTAAGCTCTCTTCTTTTTTTGTTTTTGTGTTGGAGGAGAATGGGAAGGTTTAGTGTCTGCAGGGAGAGGGTGGGACTAAGAGGGTATGGGTGGGCATTGGGTTGTTGTGGGGTGGGGTTCTACATGCATTGGGCTTATCTTCTTCCTCTTCTTTCTTTTTT
>NC_069001.1:17967242-17976710 GCF_001194135.2 Octopus bimaculoides | reverse complement strand
AAGTGTTAAAAACACTGACACAAAACAACAAAATTAACTTACAAACTGCTACGTCTCACAAAATAAACTGTCACAAAAGAACTACAAACAATTAAAACTGTGGACTTCAGCCTGGTTGCTGGTGAGCTTTTCTGTTTCACATACGAGGTGGTATCAAAAAGTTCCCAGTCTAGTTCTGTCGCTCGCCAACAGATGGCAGTATACAGTTGCGAACGCAGTGAGAGCTGGCAGTGGCCTTCATGAGACACTGTGCAGAGTGACATTGCTGTGTTTACTTCGCAAGTTGTGAAATTTGTGTTTTTGTGATCACGTGTATGCTGTAATTTGTGATTTTGTCATGGACAGAAACAAAGATCCAGCGTGAAATTTTGCGTTAAACTTGGGAAGTCTCCTACAGAGACACTGAGCATTCTTCAGCAAGGTTACGGCAACGAGGCAATGAGTCGTATGCAATATTTCGAGTGAAGCATGAAGAATTGGATTCTTCACAACAACAATATACCCTGTCACTGAGTTTCTCGCCAAAAACATGATGTTGCTTCTGTACCTGTCCTATTCTCCAGATTTAGCACTTGTGGACTTCCATTTCTTCCCCAAGATGAAAATGCAGCTCAAAGGTTGATGTTTTAACATCGTCGTTGAGATCCAGAGTAAATCACAGGTCCTTGACTTGCTTACATTAAACAACTTCCCAGGCCAGATTCCAAAAGTTGCAGGAATGCTGGGACTGGTAGACCGCTGCGCAAGGTGACTATTTCGAAGGAGATGATATTAAAATTGGCATTCATTCATGAGAAGCCACAAAGTTGTCGAAACTCCCATGGTGTTGTTCATTAATTTCTGTAAAAAATTTTCATTTCTTTACTTCTCTTTGAAAGCAACATTTGCTTTAAAGTTACAGCAGGAAGTTGAAAGAGAGGAGAAAGGGAAAGATGTATATACTTGTATATAAAATGGACGTGAGTGTTTGTGTGTAGAGAGTAAGTGACTGAAGGTGTATGTTGTCGTGTATGTATTTTTTTGCATGTATGTGTAAGTGGCACTCACTCGCTCTCTCTCTATCACACACAAAAATGATGTATGCATATCTATTTATGTACATCTATGCATGTACATCTATTTATGTCTATTTTTTGCATGTATGTGTAAATGGCACTCACTCGCTCTCTCTATCACACAAAAATTATGTATGCATGTCTATTTATTTACATCTATGCATGTGTGTGTATATGAAAGATAATGTGTGCATGTGAGTGTCACTTACACATACATGTGTAGCAGAGATACATATTACATGGTAATATATGAGTCGACCTGCACAGCAGACGAATATATTGATGAGGGTCTAGCCTCATTTTGATACAATAGCCTCATTCTGAGCTATACTGTAGAATCACTCAGTTCCTGCCAAGCTTCAGTCAAAGACACATGTCTTCTCTGCAACTCCATGCACAATCTCCCACATGCAATATTTTATCACACACACATTCTCAAAATGACTCATTAAACACATGCATATATACTGTAATACAAATATTATATGTTACTTCTTTCAGTGCAAAAGCAAAACTCAAAACTTTCTTTGTATGTAAAAAACATGTTTTTATATCATACTACATGCTTCCACCACAAAAGGTGAACACAGAATAAACAATATATTTATACACAAAAATGTCTTATAGCGATTCAAACTAACTGTTTTTCCATTTAATAACACACACTTGAACAGCCAACAACAGCCACTATACATGCAAAAAAAATACATGCATGACAACACACACCTTCAATCACTCTCATTCTCTCTCTCTCTCTCACTCAATCACTCACACACACACACACACGCACACACGTCCATTTCATATACACTACATACATTTTCACTTTCTCTCTTTCAGCTTCCTGCTCTATTTCAAATCAAATGTCGCCTTTTCATGTTCTAAATTTTTTACGGAAATTAACAAACAATACCACGTGCTTTTTGTTGCATGTAATGAAGGAATGCCTTAAAACTTAAGTAAATAAGTTATTTTTTTATTAAATATAACTAGTCCAAGAGGCTTTTGGTACCACCTTGTAACTGTAAAAAAAAAAGTTTCTGGAATAAATTATCATTTCCAGGGCTTATGAAAGTGATTTCCAGGCTTAAAAGTGAAATTGTTTTCTTATAAAATATAAACTGTTAAGAGCTAAAGTAAACTAGTGCAGTAATTGTCAAAGTAGCAGCTAGCAAGTCTTGACCTCATCCCCCACCCAGTTGTTACTGAAGAGATAAAACTGAGGTTGTGCAGTGGGCTGTAAAGACTTTTTCATGGATTTTGTAAATTATTTTGGCTTTCTTTGGAAAAGTGAACATGTGTGGACACTTGTTTCTTTTACAAAACTTTTGTCAGGAATCTATTTTTGCATAAATATATTGATATTCTGACACCTAATTGAAGACCAGAATTTGGCAAATTGATGCGAAATTGAACTGGATTTTACATTCATGAAATGTTAAGTTGTTCAGTATTTTAGCCTAAAAATGTACACTTCTGTGCAATAGGTGTATAATCTATGCTTTGAAATGTAACAACATAAACAAGCCCATAAAGGAAGGTAGAAGATGACAAACTTTGATAATCCTGTAGCAAGGCTATTCAGCAATCACCTGATATGCTTCACTAGAATATTGCCCACGTGATGAACAAAATCTGACCAATCACAACTTCACATCAAATAGGCTCCAACAACAATCCCTTATTTTGGCACATTTCATTCTCAGTCTTTCAACCAGTATAAGAGTTGACACACCATGACTACTAGATAGAGAGGTTTGGATGCAGCAGAGCGAACAAAAACAAAACCTCTTTTGACATTTTGTTGTTTATATTAATAACAACATTCATTTTTTTGTGTATGAAAAAATATCAAAATCCCAACAGACTCCAGTGTTCTTTTCTGTACAACTGGTGATCCCTAATGCAAGAAATAGCAGTCAGCACTGAATATTTAAAGAACATTTTGCAGCCTCATCTTCCATCATCATTGACCAGGACCTGCAATGCCAAGATGTCTTTTGAACCATCTTTGACATCACCAACATCAGCTGAAGCTGACAAGTTCCTGTGAAACCTTACACTATAGAGCTGTTGGCAACAAAGGGTTGAATATTTTAGATCCTAAAATGCTTTAGCATCAATCTTTTATATTTTATATTTACTGTTTGTAAATTCTCTTAAGGGATTCTGTGAGATTAGAGATTGGAACTCTACATTTAGGTTTATTTCGTTTTTATGTTTTAACTGAAGTTTACCATCTTTATTAGATTGATTTATAGAGACCTGTCACCTATGTTATTCTCCAGTGACCTCTTAAACTTTGAGAACTTCAATGAAACAATGTTTCTATGAGCAGAGCTTTTTAACCCTTTAGCATTCAAACTGGCCACATCTGGCCCAAATATTCTACCTGTTTTATGTTCAAACTATCAAGATCTAGCCTCTTACACCTACCTTACAATGCCATTCTAAAAATATACAATCATATCAAAATCCCAAAGCTGTGAGATAATGCATGATTAATTTTTTTAAATGTGAATAACTAAGCATTACATTTGAAAGAGTAATCTGAATGTGAAAGGGTTAAGCTTTCATTTCATTATTTTAATATTGCTTATATGTACAGCTACTCAGTACCACCCCCTCTCCAACCCACTTCCATTTCCCTCCACACCCAATTGAGATTCACCATCGATCATGTCTCCATTCATGTTCACCGTCTACTGCATTCGTCATTATCCCTATCTCCAGCCATCTGTCACTCTCTTTACACACTCTTGCAAATTTACCCATCTACCCTTCCCCATCTTCTGTCCCTTATATTCAACTTCTTGTACCTTGAGTGTATGTCCTAATGCCTTATCTCTGCCACCCTTTTTCCCTTTCCAACTGGGAGATCCAAGTATCATCTCTACAGCAAGTCACTTTTTCCTGTCTCTCTATCATACTTTAGCCTCTCAACACCAGGCACAAAGCCACTTCCTTTAATACTGCACCCCCACCTACCTCAATCAAGAGACCTTGTCTTGTGAGTTACTTGATGACCTCACTAATGCCAGAGCTACAAAAAATGTAACCAGTACACTCTGTAAAGTGATTGGTGTTAGGAAGGGCATGTAGCCCTTCCTAAGTATGCCAAAGTGATCATTGAAGCTTGACACAGTCCTCTTGTCAATTAGATCCTGTTAAACCTATTACTTTTCTGGATTCTACTGTTTCATTTTAATTGTTTTTGCACACAATATTGGAATGCCATGGAGCTCTGACCCAAAAGAAATTGTTTTGGGAGAAACATGTGTGTTTAAGAAGCTTGCTTCCCAATCAAATGGTCTTGGATTCAATCCCAATGTATGGTACCTTAACCAAAACCTTATGAATGAATTTCATAGAAGGAAACTGAAAGAAGCTTGTTGTTATGTTTATGTGTGTGCTCTTATCTAGCCATCATGTGATGGTTGTAAATGAGCTTTATCATTATACAAGCAAGGTTGTTCATTTCTAGTCTTCTGTTAAAAACATTTAGCTATGGGGAAATATTACCTTACTTGAAAACAGGTGAGGGTTTGTGACAGAAAGACACCGACCTGTAGAAAAATCTTCTTAGCAAATTCTGTTTGATCCATGCAAGCATGGAAAAGTAATGATGATGAAATTTTTTCTTATTTTGGCACAGAAATTTGTTTTCCATGCTGGCATGGGTTGGACGATTTGACTGAGGTCTGGAAAGCCAGCAGCTGCACCAGGCTCTAATCTGATCTGGCAATCTTTCTACAGCTGGATGCCCTTCCTAATGCCAACCACTCCAAGAGTGTAGTGGGTGCTTTTTACATGCTACTAGCACAGGAGCCAGTCAGGTGGACCTGGCATCGATCACATTTGGATAGTGCTTTTTATGTGCCACTGGCATGGAAGCCAGTCAAGTGGTACTGGCATCAGTCACGTGCAGATGGTGCTTTTTACGTGCCACCAAAACGGGAACCACTTAGGGGGCACTGGCCACAGCTACGATTTTGGTTTTACTTGACTCAACAGGTCTTCTCAAGCATACCATATTGCCTGATGCATCAAGGGTACTTTTAAATGGGCCAGACATGCAACACTGGCATTGGCCATGGTTGCGATATCACTTTAATTACTGGGTCTTCTCAATTACAGCATATCTCCAAAGGTCAATATTCTAGAACATGCCAAGCAAAGCATGGTTAGCTTCTCCTTTGCTAGCATACAAGGTATAACTTCTGAACCACACACAGGAGGGTGTTAGAAGCAATATCGCCTACTTAAGAGTGATTTCCAATTGAATCTACCACTTCTTCTCTAAGATGCAACAAGGTCAACATCAGAGAGAGAGAGCAAGGCACATAGATTCGATATTCTTTCCTACCAGCAACTTGCTATGGTATTCTATGCCTAGTGCCTGTCTGAAAGTAATTTTTGTAGTTTGAATTCCTCCTATTTTCTCACTGTCATCATGGAACATGGCAAGATGTTCAGAACCTTTTACGTCAATCCCAGATAACCTGAGAGAACATTGTATACTTATAGCATGGATTCTCTGTGGAATATTTCTTTGACCAACTAATGATAGCTGTTACCTCTGGTCTACGACCATTTTTCTCCAAATGCAATTTTCTCTTAATGGTGACGTCGAACTGTGTACATGTTTTCGATAGCTGCTAAACAACTGTGTCTGAATATTTGACACACATGAACTTTTTCTGTTGCAAACACCTATTTCATTGTGTGACACATTTTTTCTTGTCAGGTACGACTTTGTGTTTTCTTTTATCCTTGTCTTTGTCTCCTGATATTTTCTCATTGGAGGATGTTACCCTGTTTGCTCGTGACCACGTGTGGAATTTTCTTTGAAATAACTATAGAGGTATCAAACTGCTGGATCAGGTGATGACGGTCATAGAGAGGGTCATAGTCCAACTAATTAGGGAGAGAGTCTGCTTAGATGAGATGCAGTTTGGTTTTGTGCCAAGTAGAAGTACCATTGATGCTATATTTCTGGTACGGCAACTGTAGGAGAAATACCTAGCCAAAGATAAACCCCTATACTTGGCTTATGTTGACTTGGAGAAAGCCTTTGACAGGGTCCCCTGATCCCTTATCTGGTGGGTGATGCGGAAACTGGGGATTGATGAGTGGTTAATAAGAGTTGTACAGGGATGCTGTTCATAAGGTAAGGGTTGGAAATGAGTATAAGGAAGAATTTTGTGTAGAAGTAGGGGTTCACCAAGGATCAGCCTTCAGTCCCCTCTTATTCATCATAGTCCTTCAAGCAATAACAGTGGAATTCAAGATGGGCTGCTCCTGGGTGCTCCTATATGCTGATGACCTTGCTCTCATAGCAGAATCACTACCAGAACTAGAGAAGAAATTTCAGGCATGGAAGCAAAGTTTAGAATCGAAGGGCCTCAGAGTCAACATTGCAAAAACCAAAGTCCTAGTAAGTATGAAGGCGAACACATCACAAAGCCCTTCAGGTAGATGGCCCTGCTCGATCTGTAGAAAAGGTGTTGGTATAAACTCCATAAGATGTACCCAGTGTAAGCTATGGATGCATAAGAGGTGCAACAACATCAAAGGAAGGTTAACTGGGAAGATAGCTTTTGTGTGCGGCAGATGCACAGGGGCAATAAGCACCGCAGATGCTCAGAAAACCGATTCCATCACATGTCGGGGGGAGAAACTAGAAGTAGTTGATAGCTTCCGCTACCTTGTCTGTAGTCGGGGTGGATGCTCAGAGAGCATTGCCACTAGAATAAGAATAGCCTGGGCAAAGTTCAGAAAGCTCCTACCTCTACTGGTGACAAAGGGTCTCTCACTCAGAGTGAAAGGTAAATTGTACGATGCATATGTGCGAACTGCCATGCTTCACGGCAGTGAAACATGAGCCGTGACTGCTGAAGACATGCGTAGGCTTGAAAGAAATGAAGTTAGTATGATCCGATGGATGTGTAATGTTAGTGTGCACACACGACAGAGAGAAAAGTTGGAGATAAGAAGCATCAGATGTGGTGTGCAAGAGAGACGACTGCATAGGTATGGTCATGTGCTATGTATGGATGAGGAAAGCTGTGTAAAGAAGTGTCACTCCCTAACAGTGGAAGGAACCCATGGAAGAGGGAGACCCAGGAAGACATGGGATGAGATGGTGAAGCATGACCTGCAAACGTTGGGCCTCATAGATGCAATGACAAAAGACCAAGACCTCTGGAGATATGCTGCGATTGAGAAGATCGGGCAAGGAAAGTGAGATCACAGCCGTAGCCAACACCAAGTGTTGCATAACCAGCCCATTTAAAAAGTACCTTTCAACCGTTGGGTGACATTCCGTGTGTAAGGAGACCTATTGAGTCAAGTAAATCAAAATCAAACCAAATCACAATCAAATGGAAATTGTAGTTGTGGCTGTTACCAGTGCTGGTGGCATGCGATAAGCACCATTCATTCATGTGTGGGTCACTGCCAGAGCCGCCTGACTAGTTCCCCGTGCCGGTAACACGTAAAATGCACCCTCCAAACATGGTCAATGCTACCCCCCACCAGTTTCCCTGCTCACTCATCCTATAGTGAACGCAGAACTATCCTTAACTGTTGATGTCTCCAACTGTGCTGTATTGCAACAGATGATCAGCCACCAGACTCAACTACTAGCGTTTTTCTCACAATAATTGAAACCAACCGAACAATGAATGGTATAGCACTTTTGATAGAGAGCTGTTTAGCTGTTTATGTTGCTGTGAGACACTTCCACCACCTCCTTGAAGGTCGGGAGTTCACGATATTCACGGACCTGTCTGAAAATAATTTTTATAGTTTGAATTCCTCCTATTTTCTCACTGTCATCATGAAACTTGGCAAGATGCTCAGAACATTTTACTTCAATCCCAGATAACCTGACTGAACATTGTATACTCATAGCATGAATTCGTTTGTTACGCATCTGAATAAAACCTTGGATACGAAGTGGTTCACGCACTGATACAAGTGTTTGTTGTTACTTGCTGTATAATACAGATGTATAATACAGCCATTGGATTAACGACTTAGTCTAGTCATTAAAGTGTTGACATCTTCATTAGCGACTTTCCTCGCTAAACGTGTTTATGTCTCCTTGTTTAGACATCGCGTGATCGTTGAAAATTGTTGTCACTGTCATACAAGCAATGTCGTTCGTTTTCAATATTTTGTGAAAACATGTGTAGCCATGGCGAAATATTAAGTTGCTTGATAACAGGCAAAGGTGACAGGAAATGCATCCGAGCAGGGGCAGCTGATGAAGGAAATATTCTCTATGTGGCCTGTTTGTTTTCTGTGCTCTGTTTTTCATTTTGTCCACGTTTTTTGCAACGTCCTGTACCCAAATATGCATCTATATATTATATACATGTAGATGTAGGTATGTACATACATGTACGTATATATGCATATACTCACATATTATTTGTATTATCATAGGAAAGGTGCCTCGATAAACTCTGTCCGACCCATGCAAGCTTGGAAAATTAACGTTAAAAATGCTGCTGATGATGATAGCTTAGTGGTGATAAAGACGATCAGACACAAAAATAATAACAACAATAATTCATTAATAGATAAAATTTTAATTTAAATATATTTATTAAATGCAAAATAAAATACGAAAGTTGTAGGTAGTATATACATGTGATTAGTTTCAACTCTGTATAAACAATGGAATTGATAACAAAGATGGCAGGTTTTTATAGAAACTCTTCAGCTTTAATGATTTATTTTGGATTATTTTCCATTATTTAGTCGTTGTAATCGTTCGATTTTATAAAATTAATCTTCCTAATACTGCAGGTAATTTACATTTCACATGTATAGTCACATATTTATTTATATACGCATATACATTGAAATAATAGATGGAAATCGTTCGAGTAAAAACTAATTTGTTATTATTTGTTGTAGTAGTCTTGAGCCGACTTCGTTATTTTGGTTCTGTGTTTGTTATTAATGTTGGAAACCGAATTTAACGAAGAATTAATGTTTAACTGTCTTTAAAAATATTCCAGATATATTTATATTTTGGTGTATTTTTGTATGCTTTTTTGACAAACGAAATAGTTTGGCCGTTGGAAAATTATGTTTAAGACAGGAATGTAGTTACGTTAAAGTCCGCATTAACAATTTTATTTACTTCTTCATTAAAGAATGTGAAATAATAAATAATATTTAAATTGGTTAATGCTTACTTTAACACTCGGCCACCAAGACAAAAAAAAAAGTGTAATAGGTGTAAAAGAAAATGTGTATTAAACGAATATAACAAAAATTTGCCCCAACGAACCGATTATAAAGAAATTTGTGAGGAAAATCTTTTCCGAGTGGAGTGGAGAGAGGACTTTCGAAGGAAACAAAATTCGTAAATGATTTTTTTTTTTGTTTTTGAGTG
>NC_069001.1:17960562-17967232 GCF_001194135.2 Octopus bimaculoides | reverse complement strand
TAAATGATTTTTTTTTTGTTTTTGAGTGTAATGGAAAAAGTTTGAAAATAAAATTTTTAGATTAATTTATTTTTCGTTTGAATTATAGAAAAAGGTTTTAAAATAGACCCCACGTATCGTAGTGAGAGAAATAAATTCATAAATACGGTGTTTCACTATGGAAAACAAGTTAAGGGTGTTTTAGCTATTGTTTTTAGCACATTTCATGGCCATCTGATACCGTGTTTGTTTAATATTTTCGGTTAATTGCTACAAGTTCTTTCGGTCACCAATAAGCAAGTTAACAAGCCTAATTGGGTTAGGAAGAGCTGTATGGAATGTTTCACAGTATTAAAGCAAAAAAAGCGCCAGCGCTGGGGGGTAAGAAGAGATGTATTGAATGTTTATAATCGGTTCGTTGGCGCAAATTTTTGTTCTCACATTCGTTTAATAAACATTTTTTACACTTGTTTTTTTTTATTTGTTTTGGTGGCCGGATGTTAAAGTAAACATCAACCTTTAAATTTAAAGATTGTAGATGTTTTAAGTGTTGGTATATTTCTATGTAGATGTTTTTATATTTTGATATATTTCTGTATACCAAACAAATAAGTTCTGTTAAAAATTTGGAAATTGTGTTATATTTTAGTCATATATGTTTTTAATATCCGGACATAAAGTTATGTTAAAGTTCGTTTTAACTTTATTTCAATTTTATTTGGAGCAAAGTTAAAATTAATAATAATATTGAAATATAATATTCCAAAAATATTTATATTTTGGTATATTTCTATATTTTTAGCCAACAAAAATTGTTAAAATGTCATGATTTGGCAGAGTTTAAGGGAGACAATTCCGGATTCGTTCGTCTCGTGGTTTGTTGACAACAAAAAACAGAAACTGGGATCCATCTTTAGTTTTTTAAATGAAGTGATCAACTTTCTTTCAGGAACCAAATGTTACTGACATTAGGACAATCTACTGAAAAAAAACTGGAGAAACATAATAGTGTTATCAATCTTTTTGTCAAAGTTTTATTGATTTCTTTCAAAATCCTCTACAACTGGTTACTAGGGGATAACCATTAAGTTAACAAGTTGATTTGTTATTAAACTTACATAATTTGCATAAAAGTTCGTTCGGCTAAAACTGTAAAAAAAACTTTGGGCCGTTGATATTTCATCAAAATCTTTGTTGTTTAATCACAGGTAAGCTTTGATAAGTTGATTAATAAATAACTCCCAATCGAAACAAAACAGCTACACTTGGGTTGTCTTGCAGATCAAAGGTGTTCCAACCATCACTACCCCCATCCCATCTTTTATTCAAACATAGGATTATTAAATCTGTTTTAAATCTTTTGACTCTGGTTAATAGTTTATTAGTAACTGGTTACTAGGGAAGTTAACTCAATGGTAATGTTCCTGACGTGGTCCGTTAATAGGAGAGAGTTGTAGAATCTAACGCTTGTGGGCCCTTGCGTACAGCCTATAACTAGGCAGTAACACAATTATACGTACCTGCCCTGTCAAACGATGATGTTTATTGAACTGAGCAAATTCTTCTGTAAACATCAAAGAATCCTTGGTTTCCCCAAATTTAAAGTTTTACCATTGTGAATAAATATCACTTTAACACTATCTTCCTCATTGATATTCTTTCTTGAGAAGATTTCGTGAATTTCATATGATTGTTGTTCTTAATCAACAACAACAATTATATGATTGAACAGACATATAATCGAAGACGTTCCAGTCGTGACAGTCCTGCCTGCTTCGTGTATCTATGACATTTTAAGACAGTATTGTGTTATTTTGAAGGAGATTCTGAGGAAACTTTAATGTTTTTATACTCCATCAAAATAGTCGCTTTTGTTTTTAGCACCAAGCCATCCTTGAGTTAGCCAATGATCAAAAGTCTTCCAGCTAACACCAACCATCATGACATGGTTGGAGATTTGGTTGTATGAAACAACTTTTGAAGAAACTTTATTGTACTTATAGCCTATCAAAGTCTTCATTGTTATCTTTAGCACTCAGCATTGTCTGAGCTACTCTTTGATCAAAAGACTTTTGCTTTTGACCAGTTTCGTTTTTCTGTGATGATAGGATGTGATTTGAGGAAGATTTAGCTGTTATGTCTAGCATATAAAGCAATCACTACAACAAAAACCATCATTAATATATTTCAGAATGGTGAGGTGACGAGCTCACAGAATCGTTAGTAAGTTGGGCATTTCGTCTGTCTTTATGTTCTGAGTTCAAATTCTATTGAGGTTGACTTTGCCTTTCATCCTTTCAGGGTAGATGAAATAAGTACCAGTTGAACACTGGTGGGGGGTCAATGTAATCGACTTACTCCCCTGCCCTGAATTTGTTGGCTTTGTGCCAAAATTTGAAATTAATGTCTTTCAGAATGGTGGATTGGTGGAATCATTAGAGTGCTAGACAAAATGATATGTAGTATTTACAATCCTTTATGTTCGCTTTGCTTTTCATCCTGTCGATGATAAAATAAAGTACAAGTTGAGTACTGGCATCTAATCAAGTACTGTAATTGATATTGACTATGCCTCTTTCCCAAATTTGAGGCTTGTATTAGCAGTCATTTAATATTATTTAATATTTTTTTTTTCAGAGATGGGGAAGAGAAAACAGGTTGTTCCACAGCGCCGTTCAGAATTATCAACTATTAACTTATTACAAGCATCTGAATTTAAGGCAGTTGAAGATCAGACAGTAATATCAAAAGCTAAGAAAAATAAGAAAACTACTTGTGAGAACTATACATTCCCAAATGAAGAAACAGAGAACTTCTTCAACTTTTGTTTAAATTCTTGCCATTTATTCTTAAAGCTTCATATTTTCTCTGAATTACAAACAAATCTGAAAGGAATAAGATTAATTCCAATTGGCCATTTAAAAGTGCAGCTGTTAAACTGTGAACAAAATTTACGTGCACAGGAAATTGGGTTACCCTCTTCTGAAATCATCTATTGGTATGTTAGCAATGAGATTGGCTGCAGTATGTTCTATTTCGAAGAAACTGTTGACCAAAGGGACAGGAAGAATGGTTTTCCTATTAAAGCTAATTTCATTCAAGTCAGCTCTGATGTACCAGATATTGTATTTACAGCATTGAAATGCAACCTTCTATTAATGCAGTGCATTACTATAGATTTTGATGCAGGAATTGCTGATGTTTATGCATTGATAAAGGAAACTGGATTGACTAAATTGAACTATCCATCGGAAACTTCTCAAATTAAAAGAAATTCTGTGTTTATTAAACATATAATGAAGTATTTCTATGACATCCATGAAGAAAGTGAGTAGAAAAAATATTTGAAATCTGAGTTTTAAATAGCACCCTCCCCTCCTGAGAGTGAGGCATGGCAGGATTGGTAGCCTGTTGGAAGAGATACCTTATCGTATTTTTTACATCCTTTTATGTTCTGAGTTCAAATTTTGTCCTGGTCAACTTCCTTTAAAAGGTATAGTCATTAAAATAATCATAGTACTGATTACCTGGTTTCCATGGTGTATATATTCACTAGATGGGATGTTGGTCCATCTCAGGATTACTCATTTTTGCCAGCTGAGTGGACTGGAACATCATGAAATGAAGTGTTTTGCTCAAGTACACAACATGTTGATCAGTCCAGGAATCAAAACCACAATCTTACACTCCTGAGTTTAATACCTAACCACTAAGCCATGTGTCCCTACACCATTAAAAGACTGGTGTCAGTATATTATATACACTTGAAATACAGATATGTTTTAGATTTGTGCCTAAATCTTTCTAAGTTGATGGTGGTTATTTTACTGACCTAGAAGATAAAAAGTTTGGTAGCACTCACACTCGTACACACACAATACAATGACTGAGATTATATGAACTAGTGACTTCTCAGTTTACTCTGTTCTCTGTTCAGTTCGTCCTGTCTGATATGGCGTTCTCTGCTTGTCTACACAAGTTGAAATATTCTTGGTTTCCTTCTTTTTTTTCTCAAACAAAACTCACACTTAAAACCAAATTTCAGAGTTGTGTGTTGATACCGTTAGTTATAAGAAATCCCAGTCCAAACTTGAGTATCCCTTCATTATTTGCCCCATTGGGGCTCTAGGGTTGTAAAGTTTGCTTCCCAACCACATGGTTTCATGTTCAATTCCACTGTGTGGCACAGCACTTTCAGCAAGTATCTTCTACTATAGCCCCAGGCTGACCAACTCATGCCAGCATGGTGGATGATATCGTCATCACTTAATGCCTATTGTCCATGCTGGCATGGGCTGGACAGTTTGACCAGGGCTGGTAAGCTGAGGGGCTGCACCAGAATCCAGTCTGGTTTGCATGGTTTCTACAGCTGGATGCCCTACCTAACGCCAACCACTCTGAGAGTGTAATGGAAGAGTGAAAACAAAGGACACGATTTGTGTGAAGATACTCATTTACAACAATCCTACAATGTCAAAACAAGGAGATGCCAATCTCCACACATACAAACATATTGCAGTTAATCACTGATTTTCTGGCAGTTAAAATAACATTAACTTCTTTCATATTCAATTCAGTGTGACTTTTAGCGAAAATAAGGACCTTATTCAGTATTATTGGATTAATGGAAGAGTAATTAGTTGTCAGTATCAGCCTGTAAAAATTTAAATTTGTATTTATTAACTATACTATTGAACCAGCCTATCGCTTCTTGGGTATTTGTCCAAAGTTCAAGTTTAATCCTTTTCTTAAGTATAAGTTTATATTTATCTAAGACATTCTTACTTAATATACTTATATCAGATTATCAGGGGTATATAAGTCTAACTTTAGGGTTAGTTAGAAAGTTTTCCTTATGGTCCTTCAGAGTGATTCTAGGTCTTTTAAGAATAAAATGGCTCACTCCTATCATCAATTTTATATTCTGACATTATTTTCTTAGATTCCCAGTTAATTAATCTTATTGATTACTTCATAGTTTTTGGTAATTTCATTCGTAAGTAGTTCATGGTACTTATTCATGTTCAAATTATAAAGATATTTCATTCCTTATTTATTTTATTTCATTTTATTTTAATCATTTAATTTTACTCTTGTATACTTTAATTGATGATTATCATCATTTTTATTGAATTTAAATATAAACATTAATATCAAGTAATGCCCAAATGAACATACACGATTGCACAGGTAGTAAACAAACTTTTATCTCTAAATATAAGTGATAATATAATTAACTTAATAACACTTTACTAACATGAATGCATACTTGAGAACTAATATAATAACTTAGGAAGAAAACACTCACATATACATTTGACGATTCCCTGCCCTTATTTCTTGTATATTATATATATATATATGTATATAAACACACACCCACACAATAATACATAAAATATATCCAGACTTGTTTAGTATATATATATATATATATATATATATATATATATATATATATATGCATTTAAACATATTTATAAGCACATATGTATACACACATGAACACAAATTTATTTCAATTTTTCAGTTTCCTACATTCTGTTTTACTTTATTTTATTTTACTTCTACTTTATTTTATTATATATTATTATATATAAATTTATTTTATTATTTATTATTTTATTTTTGCTCCTATATACCTTAATTTATATACCTAAATAAGTAACTTAGAAAGGAACACATATATATGAATGCACATGCATATTGATGTATAAACTATTGACATTCATACTTGTTGCAAGTATATATATGTATATATATATATATATATACACACACACACACATACATACATACATATATATATATATTTATATATATATATATATATATATACATATACAGTAATCCCTCGCCATATTTCAATTCACCTATCGCAGTTTATTATTTAAGCTTACTTCAATTCGTTCATGGTGTTGTTTAGCATTTATAATATAATAAATATATACAAATTATGAAAATAATTAAAAAATATACAGTACAGTACTGTGTTTCTACTTCGTGGATTTTCACCTATCACTTGGGGTGGGGTATGGAACACAACACCCGCAATAGTTGAGGGATTATTGTATATACGAGGGTCAGTCAAAAAGTAATGCCATTTTGTTTAGGACAGGTATAATTATCAACACAGGAACATGTATCATACATCAAAATGAAGCTGGTCCTCTGTGGATCACATCCCTTCTTCTCAACATAGTCACCATTTCTCTCAATAGCAATGTTCTACCTTTGAATGAGAGCATGTATTCCTGCTCCGTAAAATTCTGTTGATTGTTCTTTGAGCAACTTCTTCACTACAGTTTTCATTTCTTCGTCACTGGAATAATTTAGCGCCTTCAGACTATCATCTCTTTGGCTCCATGAAAGAGGATTTGAGAGGCAAACATTATTCCAGTGACGAGGAAGTGAGAACTCTAGTGAAGAAGTGACTCAAAGAACAATCAACAGAATTTTACAGGGCAGGGATACATGCTCTCATTCGAAGGTGGAACATTGTTATTGAGAGAAATGGTGACTATGTTGAGAAGTAGGGATGTGATCCACAGAGGACCAGCTTCATTTTGATGTATGATACATGTTCCTGTATTGGTAATTATACCTGTCCTAAACAAAATGGCATTACTTTTTGACTCAGCCTCGTATATTCATATACATATACGCATGCACACTCATATACAAACATGAG
>NC_069001.1:17955316-17959971 GCF_001194135.2 Octopus bimaculoides | reverse complement strand
TACCTCTTCAACACCACTGTCCTCACAGGTCCCCACCACTGCCCTTATCACATCAAAAACTCTTACCTGCACCTCCAGCAATGTTATCTACTGCATCTCCTACTCTCTCTGTCTGCTGTTTATTGATCAAATGGCACGCCGCTTGGCTGACCTGTTCTCTGAGCACCAGACTTGGCAATGACATTCCTTATGGTCTCAGTTTGCCATTTCTCTCCATCTAACACCAACCTCACACAGATTCCCACAGACCTCCCACCTTCAACTGCCCCTCCCCCCACCCCCACACCTGCACATTACCTTACTTGGTACCCTTACCACACACATCACTATACAAACACCCATACACACTGTTCAGCTCAGTAGTCACATCACATACCCACGAACATCTTCCCACTCCATATACACTAGCACCCAACACTTCCCAGTACCCTCACCACACACCATTATGCACACACCCACACACACCACTATATGAACACCCCTACACACTGTTCAACTCAGTACACATACCTCACGCCAATACTCACATGCACTTGCATTGACACACACCTTCCCATTTCACACACAAGCACCCAATATCTGCCAACCCCTAATTCCCATCACCTGTATCCCACCTCCCCTCACCCTTATCCCACCTTCCAAATCCTATCTTTCGCCACCACCATCCCATCTCACACCTCTATGCTTTCCCCTACACACTCCAAAAAAACACAAAATGCCTGAACACACACAACACACACACAGACACACACACACACTCACATGCAACATGCATAAACACACAGCTTTTGTACACTATAGGGTCACACACACATGTACACACCATCTGAACAAGCACATATCAGCTGCTAAATGCATCTGTTTGCATGCACACACGATAGCCTCAAACACACACACACACAAATACATGAAATGTTCATCACTCCACACAAAGCACATGAGGTTATTTGTACACACATACACACACTCACACACACATGTACACATGTGCACAGTGGTACATGAAATGCACATCACTCCACAAAATGTACTCACTAGGTTACTCATACACATGCGCATACACAAGCCCACATAATTTTAAGCACGTCCACACATACATACTCATGTACTCACGTCCATTCATACATACAGACTCACATACACACACGCGATGAACACCCTAGTTCGGCCATGTCACCGTTATTATCTCACTTTCACTCAGCTACTTCCTTCTGGCCATATCATCATTTTGAACTGTCAATCTCTTCACCCTTTTTCTCTCTCTGTTTTTTTCTTCGTGGAGGCTTGAAAGACTTTTCCATTATTCCTGAGCTTTAAACTAATACACCTGTTTATTGTTCCTTCAGCTGTCTTCATCTTTTGTTTCCTGTAAATTTGAACTATATATATATATATATTTATAGAAGACTCATCCTCCACAGCAAAAGTGTTAATGCTGCTTCTTGCTGATGAGGATTGGCCTGCAAGAGCCCTGTGCTGGTGACATGTAAAAGCACTAATGCTAGCGCCATGTAAAAAGCATCCAGCACACTCTGCAAAGTGGTTGGTGTTAGGGCATCCAACAATAGAAACCAAGCCAAATCAGACTGGAACCTGGTGTAACTCTCCTGC
Source organism: Octopus bimaculoides (assembly GCF_001194135.2). NCBI lineage: Eukaryota > Metazoa > Mollusca > Cephalopoda > Octopoda > Octopodidae > Octopus > Octopus bimaculoides. Next base: position 17,958,360 of record NC_069001.1, on the reverse strand, counting down.
TTGCACTGGTCAAACTGTCCAACCCATGCCTGCATGGAAAATGGACTTTAAAGGATGATGATGATGATATATATTAAAGAGTGTTACCTAATATATGACAGGTAACACCACTCAAGTATTCATAAGGATGAATGTTTGTTTTTTTTTTGTTTTTATTCATTTGGTTACATTTTGAAAGATGGGGGTAATAACTTTAAAAAAGCACCCAGATTTCAGTATTGAATGTTGACCTTGTTAGTTATACACTAAATTTCAGTATTAGTTGTTAACCTTAGGCAATGTAATACAAAACTGTTTTATTTTACCTTTAATTAAGCCCTTTAATTGCAAAATTAAATTTCCTAGTTATTCCAGTAACAATGTTAAATATCTCAACAAAAATTAGTTTCAAACATGACATTCTTCAACAAAAAATAAACTGGTAGATAAAACTGTTTTCTGAAGTTAAGGTAATGAAATTTTGAGTAGATGTATATGTGATTTTTGCATTAAAAGGGTTCATTTATGATTTTTGTAAATTTACAGCTTTTGACAGCAACATTGCAACCATTAAACCAGATATTGAGGAACTTTTCAATGAGATACATAAAATCCATCAGAAGAATCCACCAGATGTCAGTAAAGATCTCCAACCTGCAGCATTAAAACCATTTCTTCGAGATTACCAGAAAAAATCTGTGGCTTGGATGTTGAAACAAGAAACTAAAAATTATCAAGAAAATGGTGAGAATCTCAAAAGAAATTTTTCTTATATCCTTCTGTAATTAAAAAAAAATTTATTGTTTTATTGGGTTGAGTCATAAATAAATTCTGATTTTGTTAAATACCTTTTCTCATGAAAAAACTTTACAAAGAATTATTTTCAATCATCAGTATAGTTACCATTATTTTGAATGACCTCTTGCTATTTATCAGGTAGCTTTTTGATTCCTCTCAAGTAAAATTCAGTTGGCAAAGAAGCTTTCCACAAATGTCTTCACTTGATCTTCATGAGAAAATGTTTTCCTCATCAGAGAGCAAGAAAGATGGAAATCAGTTGGTGCAAGATCCTGGTGAATATGGTGGATAGGGTAGAACAGACCAGCCCAAATCCAATATTTTATCCTGTGTAACTCTTGCTGAATGGTGGTGGTCTTACATTATCATGGAAAAGCACAACATTTCTCCTATTTACGAGAGCAGGATGTTTTCTTAAAAGATTTTCATGCACACATTGCAACTGTTGAGAGTATAAGTCAGAATTTAGTGTTCGATTGCAGTTTAAAAACTCAAAATGAATAATACTGCAGTGATCCGACCATACAACATAACCTTCCTTCCATAGAACTTAGCCTTTGAGGTAGGCTGTGAAGATTTATCCTTGACAATCCACAGCCTTTTGCATTGAACATTGTCATAAAAGACCCATTTTTCATCAGCTGTAATGATATTATTGAGAAACAGGATATTTCTCTGCCCTGAAAGAAGACTTGTCATTATGGACATGCAATCCTCCCTATTCTTCTCAATAGGCATATGGAGAACCCAAACACCCAGTTTGCTGGTTTTTCCTATCTTTTACGAGTGGCAGCAGATGATGGATTAGGACAGGGGTTTTCAAACTTTTTGACTTGCGGACCCCTTTATATTTCAGGCTTTACCTTAGGGACCCCCTTATAAACGCTTATGAAATTTATACATAAATATTTGCTTAAAATAACATATATTTTTGCATTTATTTATTTAACAGTATTTAACAAATAGGTTTATTGTCAATTAAAAGATTTCGATAAAAAACATATATAAAATCAAATTGCCCATAAAAAGTATTTGCTGTCTACGGACCCCCTGTCTTGTCCTTGCGGACCCCCTGTGGTCCGCGGACCACAGTTTGAAAACCCCTGGATTAGGATATGTTGAAGTCAGTTACCAACTCCTGAGTACTTTTATGAGGATTGAATTCCACTAATTCTCAGAAAGCATCTTGATTGAAGTTTGATGAGCGTCCTGGTTTGAGTTGATTTCTCGATGACAAATCTCCAGAACAAAGCTTTGAAACCAATTTTGCACTTGCTGGTTAGTAATGACACCTTAGCTATGATCACTGTATATTTTCTTAGATGTTTCCATGGCATTTTTTCCATTCTTAAACTCCTGCAACATCATGTATCAAATATGCACTTTCAGTTCATTCATTTTAGGGGAGTGAAATTTAATATTAAAATATGATGTGCATGCTTTCACTGCTTAAATATGAATGACAGATGAGGCTCTTTTAAAAATGGTAGTTTCCATTTCAATTTTGAACAGCTGAAGTTTGAAATGCGTCGTTACAATTTACTTTCAAAAAACGGAAATTATTTATGACTCGGACCCAATATATCAATATATTTCATGATATCACAGGCCAAATTATTTCTTCATCATCATCATCATTTAACGTCTGCTTTCCATGCTAGCATGGGTTGGACGATTTGACTGAGGACTGGCGAACCGGATAACTACACCAGGCTCCAATCTGATTTGGCAGAGTTTCTACAGCTGGATGCCCTTCCTAACGCCATTCTTGGAAAAGTTGTTTTGACAACTGGATGGTACCCTCTCTTACTGAATCTTAGTGTTTTCTGGACGAGGCCCTTCCTGAATAATATCCTTTCCAACTATGAATTGATGCAGCAGATTAACAGAGTTGTTAGAGTGTCAGATAGAAGAAATGCTTTGTGGTGTTTGTTCAGGTTCTCTGCAACATTCCAAATTCAAACCCCATTATGGTTACCTTTGTGTTTCATCTCTTCATCATCATCATCATCATCATCGTTTAATGTCCGCTTTCCATGCTAGCATGGGTTGGACGATTTGACTGAGAACTGGTGTACCAGATAGCTACACCAGGCTCCAATCTGATTTGGCAGAGTTTCTACAGCTGGATGCCCTTCCTAACGCCAACCACTCTGAGAGTGTAGTGGGTGCTTTTATGTGCCACCGGCACAAAGGCCAGTCAGGCGCATATATGTATATGTTCAAGGGGACTCTTTGTTTTGTCTTGCAAGTTACTTAGTTATCCC
>NC_069001.1:17934458-17955083 GCF_001194135.2 Octopus bimaculoides | reverse complement strand
CTCTCTCTCTCTCTCTCTCTCTCTCTCTCTCTCTCTCTCTCTCTCTCTCTCACACACACACACATACATTGTCTTCCATAAGTATTATTTATGAAAAAAAGAACTATCTTTTTCTCTTTCAGCCAATAAGTTGCATCCTCTCTTCACTGACTTCCAGACGTTAGATGGAAGAACCCTTTATTACAACAAGTATGGAGGTTTGTAAGTATTTTAGGGTTGCCTTTATTTTGGAACTAAAGTACACATAGCCATAGCCATGTGGAGTTTACTACACAAGCGTGTGATTGAGGGTTCAATTCCACTGAGTGACATGTGGGGCAAGTATCTGTTTGGTCGATTGGTGATTTGTGAATGGAAACTATGGAATCCTAGTATATGTGTATACACTTGTGCATGCACACACACACACACACACACACACACACACGTGTATGTATGTGGGAGTGTATGTTTGTGTGTGCGTAACTGAGTATATGGTCCCCTTATCTTCACATGTGTTTACTGATTGTAGACCAAATCATCGTCATAGAAGCAATGTCATTTGTTTACAGTCCTCTACAAAAGCATGTTTAAGCTGTTTGTTGTCTGATAGATTGGAGGGGGTTATCACCTTGTTTGAAAATAGGTGAGGGCTGGCATCAGGAAGGGGCATCTGACCATAAATGTTTCTGCCTTAATAAAGTCTCATCTCGTTGTTTGACCAATGCAAGCATGGAAAAGTCAACATCAAAATGATAATGGTGATATGTCTTATTTTAGATTGGTTGAGAAGAGACCAGTTACCAGTATCGCTCCTTCTGGTGGAATTCTGGCTGATGAAATGGGTTTAGGTAAAACAGTGGAGGTTCTCTCATGTTTACTTCTTCATCCATGTCCAAATGAACTACTCACACCTTTCCCTGATTTCTATGAAGTTAAACAGAATAATGTTCAGGTAATTCTTGTTTTGACTACTGCACTTTGTATGTCTGTTTGTTTAAAAGTACAATATTTCCTATACTAATGAAAATAGCCTTTATTTCATTGTTTGGATTTACTAGAAATAGCAACCGATTCCTCACTCTTTCAATCATATCTTACTGTCTTGGTTGGTGTAGTATTAGCAATATAGCCATCTTTCATTATAGGTCTGTTCTGTTAAGGGTGGCCTGAGTGAACATGCATGCATACATATATACATGTATGCATATGCACTTCCATACATACATGTGTAGAGACATGGATTTGTACATACATATGCACACTTCACATTCTGTGTTCAAATCCTGTCAAAGTCAATTTAGTCTTCATCCTCCTAGGGTTTTAAAAAACATAAGTACCAGTAATATAATGCGAGTTCATTGAATTCATAGTAATGTTTCCTTATTGATTAATATCTTAATATTTTATAAATCATGTAGCAGATTTTTAAATAGTACTGGTATGAATTTTTAAAAGCCACCTCATGGTTGGTGACCTCAGTGGTGCTGGTGCCATGTAAAAAACACTCTGTACACTCTGTAAAGTGATTGACATTAGAAAAGGCTTTCAGTTGTAGAAACCCTGCCAAAGCAGACATTGGAGTTTGATGCAGTCGTCTGCCTCACCAACTCCTGTTGAACTATCCAACTTATGCCAGCATGGAGAACAAATGTTAAATGATGATTTTCATAATTATGATTCTGTGAAATTAATCTCTATTTTTCAATGTTAAAGGAGTCAGATACTGATGGAAGAGAACTGAATCGAACATTCCAGTGCATTTGTGGAAAGTCTTATTCAACCGATTTTGAATATGAGATCCAGTGTGTTATGTGCAAAATATGGTTACATGGAGAATGTATTGATCATGAAGAATACATCAATGACCAACCTTTTCTCTGTCCACACTGTCAAGTAGCTTCAGTAAGTGAGATTTTCATATTTTATTGAATGACATATTTATATGTTTTATTTTATATAGATTGAGACCATACTTGAGCACTGCCTTGAAGAATTTCTAGTTGAATGAATCAACCCCAGTAATTAATTTTTTTTTGTTAAGCCTGGTACTTATTCTATCAGTCTCTTTTATTAAACTGCTAAGCTACAGGGATGTAAACTCACCAACACCAGTTGTCAGGTGGTAGTGGGGGACAAACATAGACACAAACACACACACACACACACACACACGACAGGCTTCTTCCAGTTTCTGTCTACCAAATCCACTCATAAGGCTTTGGTCAGTCTGAGGCTATAATAGAAGACAGTTGCCGAAGGTGCCATGCAATGGGACTGAACTTGGAACTATGGGGTTAGGAAGCAACGCCTGCATTTATACATATCATATATCAAGGAAACAATCTTGTATCAACCCTACTTAGTCATGAACACAAACAACAAACAACCAAGAAGACCCTCAAAGGCTTGCAATCTCTGACAATCTCTCATAACGAACCACACACACACACACACACACACACACATAACACTGTCAATAAATCATTGAATGTTTTATAACCATTTTCCTGGCTGAAACAAGGGTTAGTCTTGTGGGCCCAATAACAGCCCTCTACTCATCGTGGTTTCTGTCTTTGAGGCAGTGTTTCCATGGCCGAGTTGTTAGGAATTTGCATTGCAATCATGTGGTTTGAGATTCAGTCCCATAACCTTGTGTTGGCTAATGCCTTGTGAGTGATTTTGGTAGATAGAAACTGAAAAGCACAAAGTATATGTATATATATGTATGTACATACATACGTTAGTTTGTTCATCCGTCTGTCCTTCTGTTCGTATCTTGTCACTTGTCAGGTCTCTCATGAGCGTTACTTGTAACATGAAATCCAGTACCATCTGTTCCATGGTCAGGTTGTTGGAGACTAAACTGAGGCCCCCACTAGGCTTGCCTGGTGTGGACTAAAAACAAGACCTGTCAAAAGGATGGATGAACCTAGTGTAGGTTTAATGACTATCTAGCAAAGATACAGGCCCTCAGAAATTCTGGGTTGGTGTCTGGTGTGTTGGAAGACCACTGGGAACGAAGCACCACTCAGCTTTTGTTAAAGTATGTCTTTAGAAGCAGGTCACTCTGATTTAAATCCAGATATGCAGGAAATGGTGTTGAACATTTTGGGGGATCCTTCTATTTGCATGCCTGTCCCAATCTTTGGTAAATATTTCGTAAAGGACCCGTTCATGCTTTGGTGTGAAATAATTTTTTCCACAGGTTTTTTTCAAGTGCATTCAATGTATTTCACCTCCAAGCCCACCGTAAGCCACTTTCTTCCAGAAAAGAAAGGGAGAAAGGGTTGTGGGGAACTTGGATTTTCCTGGGAAACTTAGTTTTCCACCAACGGAGTTTTGTGAGTTTTTTTTTCTTTTAAAGGTTATTTCACATGCTTTCAATGAATGTGACATCGAAATCACATGTAAACGGCTTCTTTCCCCCAAAAAGGAAAGATTTGACTGCTATTTCTTGTATGTCCTGCTTCCATGTAACAGCTATTTTGTGTCCTTTATCACAAAAAGCTGTTAGGTGGTAGCAGAGCATGCTAGAAATAGCAGCCGAATCTTTGGAGGTGAGATACATTGAATGCACTTGAATAAAACCTTTGGAAAAATATTTCACAAATCTTTTACAAAATATTTGCCGTATTTTTAAAGTCATTTTTACTTTAAAATATTTTTTAAATATGCTACTGTAACACAACACATGCATATGCATGAAGCAGTACTGTATTTCCATTTACAGAGAGAGAGAGAGACAGACAGACAGACAGAGAGAGAGAGAGAAGACAGTCTTAGTGTAAAACTCATATCTGCACATATAAGACAGTGCTGCTGTTGTAATACTTATATACACATCCTGGGTTATGTCTCTCAAAAAGCTATTCCATTGATAAATAAAGCATTCCTCCCCCCCCCCACTAACCATCTCCAATCACTGATTCATGCTTTCATTTGTCTGTTATAAGTGATGTCACCCCCTCATCCTTCCACTTCTGTTCTTCTGAACACTATCACTATTTTTATTTCTTTTTTCTATTTCTTTCAGGAGCCAGTTCCTTCTGGTGCTACTCTTATTGTTGTCCCACTGTCTATCAGGTATCAGTGGCTGGAAGAAATCAAGAAACATGTCAAGGAGAACACTTTCAAAGTTTTTGTATGTTTCTATATTATAGATATTTTTTTTTTATTATTACTACTACTATCACATTATTTAAGAGATGAGGAATTATGTACATTATTTACATTTGACGGATATTTGTCCTCATCTTGTTTGTTGTTAACACAATCTTTCAGCTGATATACCCTCCAGCCTTCATCAGGTGTCTTGAGGAAATTTCGAACATGGTTTCTCATTCCTAAGGTATTTTTCAATGTTGTTATTAATATTATTATTATTCAGGTCGGAATCTTGGGGTTAGTAGCTCGCAGTCTTAACCACTACGCCATATGCCTGTGGGCAATTATGGCGTGAATTTTAGGGCTTATAAATCTGAAGGCTGGAGGGTATATCAGCCGAAACGTGTTAACAACAAACAAGATGAGTATAAATATCTGTCAATTGTAAATAATATAAATAATGTGTTGTTGTTGTTGTTGTTGTTGCTGTTGCTGCTGCTGTAGTGGTGGTGGTGAGCTGGCAGAACCATTAGCATGCTGGAACAAATGCTTAGTGGTATTTCATCTATCTTTACATTCTGAGTTCAAATGCCACCAAGGTCAACTGTGCTTTTCATCCTGTCAGGGTTGATAAAATGAATAGTAGTTGAGCACTGGGTAGGGTTCGATGTAATCGACTATCCCCATCTCCACCTAAATTTCAGGCAAAATGTCACTAAGCATATAAAATAAATACCAGTTGAGCACTGGAGTCATTGATATTGAGTTGCTCTTTCCCCTTAAATTACTAGCCTTGTGCCCAAATCATCATCATCATCATCATCATCAATAATAATGATAATAATAATAATAATAATAATAATAATAATAATGATAATAATAATAATAATAAAGTGGTGAGCTGGCAGAATCGTTAGCACGCCAGGCAAAATGCTTAGTGGCATTTTGTCTACCTTGACATTCTGAGTTCAAATTCCACCGAGGTTGGCTTTGCCTTTCATTCTTTCGGAGTTGATAGAATAAGCACCAGTTTTTCCCTGAGGTCAATGTAATCGACTTACCCCTCTACCCCCAAATTTCAGGCCTTGTGCCTATAGTAGAAAGGATTGTTATTATTATTATTATGGCAGTAAGCTGGTGCACCTAGCAATGTGGTTAGCAACATTTTGTCTGTCTTGATGTTCTGAGTTCAAATTCTGCTGAGATTGACTTCGCTTTTCATCCTTTCAGGGTTGATAAGGTGAATACCAGTTGAATATTAGGGCCAATGTAATCAATTTACCCTCTCCCCTGAGGTTGCTGGCCTTGTGCCAAAGTTTGAAACCAAGACGATGAGCTGGCAGAATCATTAGCATACCGGGTGAAATGCTTAACAGTATTTCATCCAACTTGATGTTTTGAGTTCAAATTCTGCTGAGGTCGACTTTGCCTTTCATCCTTTTGGGGTCTAAAAAATAAGTACCAGTTGAACACAGGGGTCGACATAATCGACTAGTCCCCTCCGCCAAAATTTCAAGGCCTAGTGCCTTCAGTAGAAAAAATTATTATTATTATATTTCAAGGGTGATAGATTTGCAGAATTGTGAGAATGTTGAAAGAAATACTTGTAACCTTCCCTCCTTTCCACACCAAAAAGTGTTTGTGAGGTATCCTTCTTTGTTTTAATGTACCTATCCTAGATTTATATTTTATTCTGTCTTCCTTTGCAGGTATACGAAGGAGTTGGGCGACAACGTTATATATCCCCATATAAACTGGCCTCCTATGATATTGTAGTCACCACATATGAAACTTTATGCAAAGAACTAAACTATGTAGATTTACCTCACATGATATGTAAGCTGCCTTTTGTTTTCATTTATGTCACCTCTTCAAGGACTCATCATCGTTCATCATCATTGGTTAATGCCTTCCATGCTGGCATGGGTGGGATGGTTTGAAAAGAGCCCGACAGGCACAAACCTGCACCAGACTTCTGTAACTGTTTTGGCAGAATTTTTACTGCTGGATGCTCTTCCTAACACCAACCACTCACGAGAGTGGACTTAGTACTTTTGATATGGCACAAACACAGGCAAAGTCAGTTTTGGCAAGGTTTTTACAGGTGGATGTCCTTCCAAAGGCCAACCACTTTACAGTGTGGACTGGGTGCTTTTAAGTTGCACCTGCACTGACAGGGTCATCAAGTACTTGCAAGAGAAAAAAAAAACAGCTTTGGAGAGGGGAGGGGGCATTGGAGGAGTTGATCTTGTGTCGGATGATGAAAGGTTATAGTGAGGCAGAGTGACAGAAACAGGTGTTTTGCTGTAGAGGTGGTACTAGATTATCTGTCTGGAGAGAAAGAGAGAGATCAAGAGAGAGAGATCGAGAGAGAGAGATAGAGAGATCAGGAATGAAGACAGAAACAGGTGTGCTGCCGCAAATGAAATACATGGTTAACCAACCTGAGGGAAGTGCAGGAGAAGGAGAGAGAGAGGGAGGGAGGGAGACAAAAGGATAGAGATGGTGGCAAAGTGCCGGCCATACGTAATGATACAGTGAGACAGGGCGTGGGTTGAACACACAGGTCGGAAGCTAGCATAGAGCAATTATACAGTGGCACAGGATCAAGAGGACAGGATTGGGGAGTGGGAGTAAGCCTAGTGCATAAAATGGAAATGTAAGGAAGAGAAATGTAGTTTAGTTTGTTGTGGTAGAGTGTGTGAGAAATTTTCTTGTTAAGTGTGGGTGGGACACACAGTGCTTCTAGAACTCAGTTTGGTTGATGTGGGTGGGTCTTCTCAAGAACTTCATATCACCAGACATCTCGGTCCGTTGTCATTTCCTCCATGAGACCCAACATCCTGAGATCAGTCCTTACCACTTCATCCCATGTCTTCCTGGGTCTCCCTCTTCCATGGGCACCATCTACTTTCAGTGAGTAGCACTTCTTTATGCAGCTGTCCTCATTCATACACATCACATGTCCAAACCATTGTAGTCTTCTCTCTTGCATACTACATTTGATTCCTCTTTTGCCCAACTTTTCTCTCAATATATTTGCTCTTTGCTGTACATCCATACTGATGTTGCATATCCAACAGAGCATACTACTTTCATTTCTCACCAGTCCATGCATATCTTCTGTATTCAGAGCCCATGTCTCACTACCATGGATTAAAGTCGTTCACACACGAGCATCATATAGTCTAACAGAAGTAATAGCTCTCTGAACTTCCTTGACCCAATTCTTATTCTAGAAACAATACTTTCAGATCCTCTTCCACCATTGCTAATTTGGTCACCTAGGTAACAGAAACTATCTACAACCTCAAGAGAGCTTCCTGGACATTTGAGAGAATCTAAGTCCCGTGTACTCTTAGTGCTTATTGTTCCTGCACATCTGCCACATACAAAGATGACTTTATCTGTTAATCTACCTGTGATTCCACCGCACTTATGTGTCCATAGTTTACACTGGGTGCAGTGAATGGAATTACTTCCCACTCCTTTCCTACATATTGAGCAGAGCCATTTTTACCTGATGGAAAGAGAGTTTCATTTTTTATTAACAACTTTGGTCTTTGCTAGGTTAACTTTAAGGCCCTGTGATTCCAGGTTTTGTTTCCATACCTGGAATTTCTTCTCCAATTCTGCTGAAGATTCTGCAATAAGAGCAAGGTCATCAGCATATAGCACGGCACCCAATTTTGAATTCCTCTCTGTCTTTTAATTTTGAATACTATTCATCTAATTCAGAGTCTTAATAAAAATAGAGAGAGAGAGAGAGAGAGAGAGAGAGAGAGAGAGAGGTTCACTATTGAATCATCATGATGATCATCGTCATTGTCATCACCATCATCACCATTTTATGTATGCTTTCCATGCTGCTCTGAACTGAAGAGCCATCATGTCTGGTAGGGTCAGTTGTTATTTGGAGTTACAGCCTTCTTAAACTTAGTGGAGGAGTGCATCTCCCTTGTGTGTTTTGATTTTTGTCTTGGTTTCCCTGACATTTCTTATGTCAGCCACTTTACAGAGCATACTGGGCACATTTTGTCATGGCACCATAACATACAAATACGATATATTGAAATACAATCTGATTTATAGAAATACCTTGGAACTATGAGGCAGTGCTGAAAAGTTCCTAGCTTTAAGGGTACCACGAAATGCCTGGTTGGAGGCCCAACCTTTCAAGTTTTTTTACAGGGCTTAGAAACACTGAAGGACCACAGCAATAAATGTGTAAATCTGAGAGGAGAATATGTTGAATAAAATCATAATTAACTGAAATGCCTATATTTTCTTTTACTTCAGCATCTCCATGTAGTTTAACACCACCACCTTATACCTTGAGACTCCCCACAGACACCACATCACCACTATTTTTCATCTCTCCTCAGCCCTTCTCTGATCACCCTAATCCATCTCTCTTCTGACATGTGAGTAACCATGTAGTGCCTCTACAGCAAGAAATTTGTTCTAGCTTCTTCACTCATTTACTTTAACCCCTCATTTCATAATATGAAGCTATCTCTCTCAGGGTTTGTAGTCTTTTAAGCTGTATGGAAACCTCACTAGTACAGGTGGTATGAAAAAAAAGCACTCAGTACATTCTGTACATGAATTAGGAAGGGCATCTAGCTGTAGAAACCTTGCCAGTGTAGACAATGGAGCATGATCCTTGCACCCATTAGATCCTATCAAACTGTTGAACTCATAACAATAAGGAATACGGATGTTAAATGGTGATGATTATACTGACCTTGGGTGACCTTAGCAGAGTCCCCTCTGCTCCAAGCATTTGGGTCAGGTCCCTCCCTCAAATCTTAGAGGCCCTGTAAGGCATCATAAGCACTGTCTTCCCACCTGACTACAAAATGAGAATTAAAATATATTTATAGAAATATGATGCAGCTTGTGTGAAGATACATGGTGAAGGAATATGGTTCAGTGGTTAGAGTGTTGGGCTCACAATCATGAGGTAGTGTACCTTGATTCCTGGACCAAGCAGGACACTTTATTTCATGTTGCTCCAGTTCACTCAGCTGTAGAAAGGAGTTGCGACGTACTAGTGCCAAGTTGTATCAGCCTTTGCTTTTGCCTTGGATAATATTGGTGGCATGGAGAGGGGAGACTGGCATGCATGGGTGACTGCTGGTCTTCCATAAACTACCTTGCCTGGACTTGTGCCTTGGAAGGGAACTTTCTAGGTGCAATCCCCTTTTTCACCCTTTTACATAGGTTAATGGTTAAGATGCTCAACTCATGATCATAAGATTGTAGGTTTAGTTTCAGGATTGGGTGGCATGTTGTGACCTTGAGCAAGGTACTTCATTTCTCATTGCTCCAGTCTACTTGGCTGAAAATGATTACCAGCTGGATACTGTTACAGTCCTCCTTTCCTCCAGCTATCCTCATTCTAGATGTGCCACTTGGTCAAAGGGTAAGAGGACTGAGATTATGTCTATCTGCTCATGACTACATAAGCACCTAAAACATTTAGTGAAAGCATGGTATATATCTGTTGCCAAGTCATACTCTTGATGGCTGCCTCTTGAATGTAATTTATAAACATCATGGTCATCATCATTTAATGTCTGTTTTACATGCTGACATGGGTTGGATGGTTTGACAGGAGCCGGCAAGCTGGAGGGCCACACAAGGCTCCAATTATCTATTTTAGCTCGATCTCTCTGGCTGGCTGTCCTTTCTAATGCCAACCGCTTTACAGAATGTACTGGGTGCTTTTTAGGTGGTACCAACATCCGCTGGGTCATTAAGTAGATTGTAAGACAAAGGCTTCTCAGTCAAGAGAGGAAGTGGAACTGAGAGAAGTGGCTGTGTGCTTGGTGAGAGATTAGAGTATGAATGAGGGATAGAGGTAGTCCTCTTACTATAGAGAAAATACTTGGCTACCTCAGTTGAACAAGGAAAGAGAGGAAATGTAATATATATATATATATAAATATCTAAATATTTAGCATTTAAACTGGCCATATCTGGGCTAAATATTCTACTTGTTATATGGTGAAACTGACCTGATCTGTAATTCTAAAAATAAACAATCGCAACTTCAAAATCTCAATGCTAAGAGATAAAGCATGATTAATTCAAAACGTTTGGAATAAATAAGCATTACATTTGACAGAATAATCTGAATGCTACATTTATATGTTTTGTTAAAATACTTCTATTATGAGATTTGTCATTTGTTTTTTGTGTCTGATGGTTCTTTGCAGCTTCAACAGGAAAGAAATTTCGTAAACCTAAGCGGTATATGACTATTCCCAGTCCTATGGTTGCTGTCAGATGGTGGCGGGTAAGTTGTGTTTGGTTCTTTTGTTGCTTTGTAGACATGATTAGCTAAGCTGTTCTTGAGTTGTCCTTTGACACAGGGTGAGAAGTAGTTGTTAGAATGTCTATATATTGGTGGTAACCATGTAGTGCCTCTACAGCAAGAAATTTGTTCTAGCTTCTTCACTCATATACTTTAACCCCTCATTTCATAATATGAAGCTATCTCTCTCAGGGTTTGTAGTCTTTTAAGCTGTATGGAAAGCTGTATTTTGTATTCATCGGAGATAAATAGTGATCTTTTATCTTCTATCTTTTACTTGTTTCAGGCATTTGGCTGCAGCTATGCTGGGACACTGCCTTGAAGGGTTTTAGTTGAACAGATTGACCCTAGGACTTATTTTTTCAAGTCTAGTACTTATTCTATTGTTTGCTAATGCCGAACTGCTAAGTTACGGGGATGTAAACACACCAACACTGGTTATCAAGCAGTGGTGGGAGACAAACACAAAGACATATACACATAGATATATATACATATATATATATATAACAGGTTTCTTTCAGTTTCCGTCAACAAAATCCACTCTCAAGGCTTTGGTTGGCCAAAGCTATAGTTAAAGACACTTGCCTGAGGTGCCATGCAGTGGGACTGAAGCTGGAACCATGTGGTTGGGAAGTAAGCTTCTTACCACACAGCCACACCTGCACCTATATTTTATTTGTATTCTTAATCTCCCAACTGGATTTAAGCATAGAGATCTGAAGAGGATTACTTTCCACTTTCTGTTTAACCCAAACCTACCAAGCAAGTCTTGTAAATATACATGCATACATACATATACTTGCATACACACATATGTGCATGCGTGCACACACACACACACACAACAAAAAACAAAACAAAGTAAAACAAAAAATAAAGAGGCAGGATAAGTTTACAGTGCAAATCTTTCTCCATTGCAGGTATGTTTAGACGAAGCTCAGATGGTTGAATGTACCACTACTAAAGTAAGTTTCTTCAACTTACCTTGAATTTCTCTTTTATTGTTTTATGATTTATGTAGCCATTCTTGTGTGGTTGGAATAGGGACCCAATACAGTCCATTTCTTTCTGTCAAGTCCATTCACAAAGCATTGGTTGACCTTGGGACTCTAGTAGAAGTGCTACTAGAAGTGCTGTGCTGTAGGACTGAATTTGAAACCACATGGTTACAAAGTGAACTTTCTGGGCCATTTAACCATTTGTTAATAACTTCCCTAACTATTCTTCTTCGTTAATGCTAGTATTGTTTTAACCCTTTAGTTTTCAGATCATTCTGTTAAATGTGATACTTATTTATTCACATTGATTTGAATCAAACTTCTGATGACATTGTAGGATAGGTGTGAGGTGCCAGATTTTGCCGATTTGAACACAAAGCAGGTAGAATATTTTGGTTGAATATGACCAGTTTAAATGTTAAAGGGCTAACATATGTCTTTTTGTGTCATTTTAATTTTGACTCATTATCTTTTTTTTGTTTTCTTCTAAGACAGCTGAAATGGCTTCTCGACTCACTGCTATCAATAAATGGTGTGTGACTGGAACACCAGTACAGAAAAATATTGATGGTACGTTGGAAACTTTTCTTTTTTCAGTCATTAGACTGTGGCCATGCTGGGGTACTGCCTTGAAGGTCTTTTTATTGAATGAATTGACCCCAATACTTATTTTTTTTAAGACCTGGTAATTATTGTATCGGTCTCTTTTGCTGAACTGCTAAGTCACAGGGATGTAAACACCCACACACACACACACACACAATGAGCTTCTTTCAGTTTCAGCCTTACTTGTTCACAGGTGATGGCTGGCTTTTTCAGATATATCAATGTCTTAATTTACAAAAGACAAGCAAGGTCTAGAATCAAAAACCAAAGTCTTAGTAAGACAAATCACAAATTCCTTCAGGTAGATGGCCCTGCTCGATCTGTAGAAAAGGTATAGGTAGAAACTCTGTAAGATGTATACAATGTAAGCTATGGACACATAAGAGGTGCAGCAATATCAGAGGAAGGTTATGAGGGAAAATAGTTATTGTATGTGGAAGGTGCACAGATACAATTAATACTAAAAATGTACAGAAAATAGACTCCATCAAATGCAGTGGGGAAAACTAGAAATAGTTGATAGCTTTCATTACCTAGGTGACCAAGTCAGTATTGGAGGTGGATGCTCCGAGAGTGTAGCTGCTAGAATAAGAATAGGCTGAGCAAAGTTCAGAGAGCTCCTACCTCTGTTGGTAATAAAGGGCCTTGCCCTCAGAGTGAAAGGTAGATTGTATAATGCTTGTGTGCGAATTGTCATGCTGCATGGCAGTGAAGCATGGGCTGTGACTACCGAGGACATGTGAAAGCTTGAAAGAAACGAAGCTAGTATGCTTCGCTGGATGTGCTATGTCATTGTGCATGTACAACAGAGCGTAAGCATCTTGAGAGAAAATCTGGGCATAAGAGGCATCAGATGTGCACAAGAAATATGACTGTGCTGGTATGGTCATGTAATGTGTATGGACAAGGACAGCTGTGTGAAGAAGTGCCAATCTCTAACTGTGGAGGGAATCTGTGGTAGAGGTAGAACCAGGAAGACATGGAATGAGGTGATGAAGTATGATCTTAATGTTGGAGCTCATGGAGGCAACAACAAGTGACCAACACCTTTGGTGGTATACTGTGCTTGAGAAGACTCGTCAAGCCAAGTGAAATCACAGTCGTGGCTGATACCAGTGTCATGTAACTGGCACTCGTGCCAGTGGCATGTAAAAAGCACTCTTTGAACGTTGTGCAATATGTTGTGCTCATGATGACCTGTCAAGCCAAGTGAAATTGTAGTCATGGCTGATACCAGTGTTACACACTTGGCACCCATGTCAGTGACATATTAGAAGCACCCTTTGAATTTTGGGCCTCATGGAGGCAATGACAAATGACCGAGACCCTTGGCAATATATTGTGCTTGAGAAGACCTATCAAGCCAAGTGAGATCATAGTTGTGGCTGATGCCAGCATTACATAAATGGCATCCATGCCGGTGGCACCTAAAATGCACCCACTACACTTTTGGAGTGGATGGCATTAGAAAGGGCATCCAGCTGCAGAAACCATGCCACATCAGATTGAAATCTGGTGCAGCTCCCCAGCTTACCAGTTTTCAGTCAAACTGTTCAACCCATGCCAGCAAAGAAAACAGACGTTAAATGATGATGATGACGACAGTGATGAGGATAGTCACAGCAGAAAAAATATTAATCATAAGCTGACTCTTGGGTATGTGGGTATTTCAAAAATACCTCATGGAGGGAGTGATGACTGTGCCTTGCATAGTTATGAGCTGCCCTTTGGCAAAGCACAGCACCCATTCAGCCACCCTGCCAGGGATACAATGAAGTCATGGGACTGCAGCATGGTGGATTGTGAAGAGGTATCAGAAGAGCTCATCTGAGCCAACAGTGCTTCTTACATTGATGCTGAGCGGAGGAATCCCAGAAGATCAATGGTCAGGATCACTAAGCTTTGTCAAGAGAGTAACTGCAAAGCACCCATAGGGGTGGTGTCCATGATTATGTAATCAGCTAATGAAAAATTCAATTCAAATACATAATAATGGATTTGGTGGCAACAGAGAGTGATGAGAATTAGTGAAAGCAGCAAGAAATTAAAAAATAAGTTGAATCAGTCTTGAATGACTCAAGATTAAGCAGTAACAGAAATCTTTGTCAAATATAAAAAATAAAAAAAATTAAAATTCATAACCATTGTCTTTTCTTAAATCTCAAAATGATGTGATGATTGGTGTGATATATAATTTCTCTTGTTTCTAGATTTACATGGACTTTTACTGTTTCTTGGTCTTGATCCTTACTGGGTACAACAATGGTGGTGCAAGTTGCTTTATATTCCATATTTACATGAGAACAAGCAACCATTGTATGAAACTGTGGCAAGTATTTTGTGGCGGACAGCAAAGAAACATGTTATTAATGAAGTAAGGGATTGCTCTTTGGCTTATTTATTTATTTATTTATTTTGTTGTTGTTGTTGTTGTTGTTTATTTTATTTTATTTCTCAGAGCTCTCTGTCTTACTTGTTCTGGTTAATTATGTGAGAGCAGACAACAACCTGTTGTCAAAGGTCTCACAGGGCTTCTCATGATCTCTTTCCTCAAATCATAAGACTTGGCACCTAGATATTAAGTGTTGTGGAAGTATTTTATTATTATTAGTTATTATTAATATTTATTATTATTATTGTTGTTGTTATTATTATCATTATTTTTTTTCCATGACATTGCTTCTCATCAAATCCCAAAATTGGGATTTGATGAGATTGTGAAAAGTTTTAACATGATGAAGAGCAGTGGATGAGGTGTTCTTGTTACACACACATACACACACTCTCTCTCGGAATATTGACTACTCCCACCACTATCAAATATACCACACATCACTATCATTCATGGATGTGAGGTTGTGATGTCTTTTTAATTATGATGAGAACTTTGTTACCTATCTACAGCTGGTGTTCCTAAAAAAACACACCCAGTATAATGTTATGAGAATCCTTTAGTCTTTTTGAGGACATGATACTTCTCTACTCCTGCTGGTGGCATGAGTTAAAAAAGCACCCAGTTCACCCTGTAAAGGGATTGATTTTAAGAAGGGTATTCAGCTGTAGAAACCAACTCAAAATGAATTACAAGCAAGATGAGATTGCTCTCATCTACCTGGGTAAGCAGTCAACATGGGCAGCGGACGTAAAATGACGATCAAAAATATAGAAGGTGTACCATTATGATGATACATTCTTTATATTGGTGGTTCTCAACCATTTTTTATCTATGGACCCCTTTCATTACTATTTTATTCAATGTTTATAAACTAGTTTTATAGCTGCTTCTTTCAAAATTCTTGTTTTTGTTTTTTACACATTAACTTGTGTAGGTTGAATTATACAAAACATTAGAGAAAGAAACCTAGCTGTTTCTTGCCATAAATACATCTGAACAAAATTTTTCATGAACCCTTAAAATACTATTGTGAACCCAATTTACTATTTTGCTTATATGGACCGCAAGGGGTCATATCGTTCCCAGTTGAGAACCAATGCTCTATATCTTTGATCATGGGTCATGTAGACTGTAATTCACAAAAATACTTGGAACATTGTATGTTTAGTTGGGTCTTTGAAGAAATACAAGAACGCATTGAAATAATTGTATTGTTGCAAGACAATATTTGGTTAGCTGAAGAAATGTATGTGTGTGTATATGTATGTATACGCACGTGCGCACACACACACACACACTTGATAGTATGCTGATTAAAGCACTTTCACTGTCTGTGACTATCTGGTGTCATCAACAGTAAAGATATAAATGTCACTGGATTTACTTCAGGAATTCCTTTGTTTCTGTTGAGCATATAACAAATGAGTGAAAGAGAAAACGGAATTTACGAGATTCCTCATTAATTACAAAGATCATTTTAGCCCATCTTGCATTGGTATCCTGTGGGTGAGATTCTGGACAACTGATTGTGGTGCATCCTTTGGGGAAGATGTGTCTTGTCAGGTGTCATTCCAGACTGAACTCCTGCATGCAACCAGCTACGAGCAAATAACAAAATGCATTATAATCAAACCAAGCAAAACTGAGTTTATTGAGTGAGGACCCTTTTGAAAAGTCACCTGACAAGACATCTGCACCAAAGGATGAACCTCAACCAGTTGTCTGGAATCTCACCCATGAGAGACTGATGTAAAATGGGTTGAAACAATTGTTGTGATTAATAAAGAATCTTGTGAATTTCATATTCTCTTTCTCTAATTTGTTTTGTGTGTGTGTGTGTGTGTGTGTGTGTGTGTGAGTGTGTGTGTGTGTGAGTGTGTATTATACCTGTTGGTAGTTGGAAGTTACATCTGAATACATGTGAAAAGCACCCAGTACACTCTACAAAGTGGTTGGCATTGGTAAGGGGGATCCAGCCATAGGAACCATGCCAAAGCAGACATTGGAGGTAGGCATAGTCCTTCAACATGCTGGATTCTACTGAACTATCCAACCCATACTAGCATGGAAAATAGACATTAAATGGCGACGATGATGATGTGCTTGGTTCATGCTTTCAACACACACACACTTGTAAGTTGATAGATTTTGCATACAAATATCTTAGTCTCAAAATCTTCAGAATGTTTCACAGATTTTGTTTGTTTTCTTTATTCTGTAGATAAATATTCCTACTCAGACTGAAATAATGCATTGGTTGTCCTTTTCCCCTGTGGAAGAACATTTTTATCGCCGACAGTATGGAGAGTGTGTAAGGGATGCTATGCAGGTAAAATCTCAGTTTTTACACATATTTTATCTATCTGTGTGTGTGTGTGTGTGTGTGCATGTCTTTTATCTTGTTTCAGTCGTTAGATGGTGGTCATGCTGGGCATCGCCTTGAAGAATTTTAGTTGAACTAATCAACCCCAGGACTCATAATTAACTCTACAAGTTGTGGCAGAGGAGTGCCAGAGGATTATGAATTCAAGACATGATGTGGATGAAATTAAGAGGGTGATTAGTCTCATATTCATGTGTGTTGGCCTGTGGCAGATATAAAAAAAAGAAAACAAATGTCAAGACCCAATCCATGCAATGGGTGTGGACGCTTACATTTTAAATGTAACTGTCATTTTAAAAATCTAAAATGTTTTGAGTGTGGAAAAATTGGACATAAAAGCTCACATAGTAGAGTGAAACAAAAAAAAAAGGTCAACAAAAAAATATTCTGGCAAGAAAATATTGTGAACAAAAAATTTAAGCAAAGCTCAGAAAAGAAAATTTGTGTTCATAAAAATGAATAATGTGAATATCAAGTTACAATTGGATATGGGCAGTGATATCATGATAGTTAATGCAGATATGTAGAGAAAAATAGGAAAACCTAGGTTGAAAGAAACTTTGAAAATTGCATGTGGTGTTTCAGGAAAAAAATTGCATTTTAAGGGCGAAATGATAAGTGATGTTACATTTCATGGAAAAACCTTAAAAGCCAAAGTTTTTTGTGTTGAATAATATGACAAATTTATTTGGAACAGACTGGATGGAATTATTTAACTTATGGGACCTCTCCATAAATTTTTTTGTAAAAATGTGAATGGCTCTTCTGCCAAATGTCGGAGGAATTAAAAAAAGAATTAAAAAAGATTTTTCCTGAAGTTTTTTTTTAATGAGTTAGGTCTTAGCACCAAAACAAAGGCAAAGTTTCAAATAAAAGAAAATTCTATACTGGTATTTAAATCAAAAAGGACTTTACCTTTTGCAATGTTGAAGCAAGTTAATGAAGAATTAGATAGACTTGAAAAGCTTGGCGTTATTGAAAAAATTGATTACACTGAATGGGCGTCCTTAACAGTTTATGTCAAGAAAAAAATAATAAAATCTGTGTGTGTGCTGATTTTTCAACATAGTTAAATGAATATTTGATACCACATAATTACCCATTACCAAATCTGGAAGAGATTTTTGTGAAAGTGAATGGAGGGAAATTTTTTTCAAAGTTGGACTTATCTGAAGCATACCTACAGGTACAAGTTAATGAGGAATGTTCAAAATTACTAATGATAAATACCCATAAAGGATTGCATAAATTTAAATGACTTCCTGCTGATATGAAAGTAACACCAGGTATTTTCCAACGAGTTATGGAGCCTATGCTTGCAGGTTTGGATTTTGCAATGGCTTACCTTGATGACATACTCAAAAAATGAATCTCGTGGTCAGCATGCCGAGCATGTTAAAAAGGTCTTTGAAAAAATAAAAGCGAGGAAAATTGTGAATTTTTTATGCCAAGAAAATATCCAGGGCAGATTAATGATGAAAATGGATGTAGACCAGACCTGGCAAGTGCAATAAAAAATATGCCTCCTCCGATAAATATGACAACGTTACAAGCATTTTTGGGGATTGCGAATTATATTACCAGGTATACATACCGAATATGCATGAATAACTTGTTAAAAAAAAGATGCTAAGTAGACCTGGTGAGGCAAGTACCAAAAAGCTTTTGAAGAAATCAAAATGCATCAATAAATTAACATTGATATATTTTTCATTGTTGTTACAATCATCTGAAATGGAACTGTCAAAGTGCGGTATTCGAGCAATTTTGCTATTCAACTTCAAAAAAGGACATAAAGTAGCTGAAACTGCTTGCAATATCAATGAAACGTTTAGTGAGGAATTGACCAGTGTGTGGTCAGTTTGAAAATGGTTCAAACGATTTCACAGTGGAGACCTGAGCCTTGAAGATTGTGAGTGTAGTGGACGCCCATCTGTCATTCATGATGATCAATTAAAGACTGTCATTGAAAAAGATCCATGTAAAACCACTCAAGAACTGGCAAAAGAACTTCAAGTTAGCCAGAAAACTGCCTGCAGCTTATTAAGAGTAACGTGTCTTGTTGAGACAAGAGGAAGGTGTTGGAGTCTCACATGTTGGTAGTTGGAAGTTACGTCTGAACACATTGTTTTACTCCGCTTCGTTAAAATCATATATTGGAAATCAAGGATAGAAAAGTTTTTTAATTAGTTATGTCACTGATTTCCAACTGTTATCAGGTATCTCATTCTTGGATGTGTCTGTTGACTGGATTTGAACTGGGTTTCTTTATATCTTAAACACTAGGTCACTAGAATTAAATGGGATTTACTTGGATTGACTTTATTTTTATTGCTTGCTTTCTCTTGATTTAACTACATGTTTGAAAAGTAATATCCATTTCTCTCTGTGTTTTCTCTCTCCATCTCTCTCTCTCTCTTCTTCCCTTTTTCTCCTTCTCTCATTACCTTCTTTTTTCTCTTTTCACCAGCAATTGTCCAAATGGAAGAACTATTCTGTGAAGTTGAACAGTATTGATAGAAAAATACTTAGCCGTGTGAGTATAAATGAGTAATTGAACATCCTTCTATGGTATAATTCACCTTAGACCTTCAGATGTCCTTTTTTTTCTGAAAAAGGAGAGAGCAAACAAGGTTGTATAAGTGTACATATGTACATAGATAGATAGATAGATAGATAGATAGATAGATACATACATACATACATACATACATACATACATACATACATACATACATACATACATACATACATACGTATGTACGTACGTATGTATCATCATCATTGGTATATATGGTATGTATGTATCATCATCATTGGTATATACGTACGTACGTACATATGTATATACCAATGATGATGATACCAGGTGTTGCATATACTTTTACCCATTATTTAAGCATAAATTAAAACATTATTATTTGCAGAAATAGTTGCTAATGTTGTATAACACTTCCTGACATTCTTTTCTTTTCTTGTTTAACCTCAATTAAATATGGTGGCTCAAACAAATTGTAGCATTGAAAATGGCTGGTATAAAGAATTGCGATGTGATAAAGCGATATGAGAAAAGATTAAGGGCTATGGTGAAAGCAAAGGGTGGCCATTTTGAATTGTAAATTTATTTTAGATATTTTAAAACAAATATAATAATCAACCTGTAAACTTTCATTAATCAAAACTTAAAACTTCTTAGTTTATAATAAAATAACGGGTTGATATATATGGTGCACCTGGTGTGTGTGTATGTGTGTTTGTATCATCATTTCATCATCATTTAGTGTCTGTTTTCCATATTTGCATGGGTTGGATGGTTTGCTTGGAGCTAATAAGGTGGATGGGTGGGTTCTCCAAGCTCCATTGTCTGTTGTGGCATAGTTTCTATGGCTGGATGCCCTTCCTAACACTAACCATTCCACAGAATGTACTGGATGCTTTTTATGTGACACCAGCACCAGTGCTTTTTATGTGGCACCAGCACCGGTATCAATTCTGCTGTGGCGGAGAGGTATGTATCAGGTCATCCCATAAGTTCTGTCCGATTTTACCTTTTTTAAAATTGAATGGAATTTAATAGTATTTTAGAATGTCTAATGGAATAAAAAATTATTTTTATGCATTTGTGTACATTTAAACTAATTAAATATTATTTTACAGAATAATAGAATTAAAATTTCTTTGATTAAAACCCTTTCTAACATGGAAGTATCCAAAGAGCATTTGAGGCTCATAATGCTTTATGGGTACAAAAAAGGAAACTCTGCAGCCGAAGCAACTCGAAACATACACTCAGTTTATGGGAAAGAATGCTTGAATGAAAGAACTTGCAGAA
>NC_069001.1:17929075-17933684 GCF_001194135.2 Octopus bimaculoides | reverse complement strand
AGAGCTTGGTTGGGAAAAAATTCCTCATCCACCTTATTCTCCTGACCTTGCTCCTTCAGACTACCATTTGTTTCGTAGTTTAAAGAATCATGTGGGGGACATAACTTTTGCAAGCCGGGAGGAGGTTGAAACTGATATTTCAGAGTTCTTCGCTTTGAAACCAAAAGAGATTTACATTGATGGGATTAAAAAGCTTGTAAATAGATGGAAGGAAGTCATAGATAATCAGGGAAAGTACATTGATGATTAAATTTCAATTAAATATAACATTTGATCATTTGTTTTCTTTATTCAAAATTCGGACAGAACTTGTGAAATGACCTGATATATATGTATACACACACATCATACTTTATTTGATGGCATAAAACATGCACAGGGGTATCAGACACACCCTAATTTCACCAGTGCATATTCAGGTAATAATGCATTAACACTTATGGGAGACTCAACTTTAGGCCATATAGGACCTGGGGTGATTTTTTTGAGATATTTTTTCAAAAAGAGTGCATCTTATATGTCATCAAGTACAGTTTATATAAGAGTGTGTGTGTGTATATAGAAGGTGTCCTAGAATTAACTATCAGTGAAATTGAACAATTTAAAAAAAAACCCACTTTAATTATGTTTATCATGTTTAATATGTGGTAAAAGTGTATAAATTTTTAGTTTTATTTATATTATAATTTTCATAATGTTTTGATAATTTTATTTTCATTCCTGTTGGATCCTGCTTATTTGTCCACAATAGCTTTTTTGCAATTAGGCTGCAATCACTTTCTCTACCTCCATCTCCAGGATGGAGCAAATAGTTCAGCTGAACTTAAGTGTTATATTAATTCCTAATCTCTTCTTTATGTTGCCAGCTTTTGCATCCATTAATGAAATTACGCCAAGCATGTTGCCATCCACAGGCAGTTCGAGGAGAGTTCCATTCCATAAACAAGAAGTAAGTCAGTTGCTTCTATATGTAGTGAAGTGTGCAAATCTTGATAAATATTCTTGGGAGACCAGATTACTAATCAATATCATTTAACATCCGTTTTCCATGCTGGTATTGGTTGGGTGGTTTGACAGGAGTTGAGAAGCAGGAGAGCTGCACCAAGTTCCAGTCTGATTTGGCTTGGTTTCTATGGTTGGATGTCCTTCTTAATGCCAATCACTTTACATAAAAAGCTGGGTGCTTTTTATGTAGGATCAACACGAGTGCTTTAAGACTTTTGTTGACAAATAAACATTTCCTTTCTTCAATGAAGGATTTTGTTTGGAAGGTTTTTATCTTTTTTGTTTCTGTTTTTGTAACAAAGATATTTGTTCAAATGTCAAGATTCTTTGCCTCCCGTGGCATACAAACTTCTGTGAATGTATGAACTTCACTGGAAAATATTTTTGTTGACACAGACTGAAGCTATTTTGTATTTATTACATAGATTATGAAACTCTGGAATGTCATCTCCATACAAAACAAGGTGGGCGCAGTCTGTGGCATGTTTTTTTTAAATTTATAATTTATTTGTGAATGGTTTGACAACCAGTGTTGGTTTGATTACGTCCCTATAACTTAGCAGTTCAGCAAAAGAGACTGATAGAATAAGTACCAGGTTTGCAAAAATGTAAGTACTGGAGTCGATTCATTTAACTAAAAATTCTTGAAGGCAGTGCCCCGTCATGGCCACAGTCTAATGACTGAAACAAGTTAAAGATAAAAGATAAAAGATAAAAGATAAAAGATATTGCCATTGAAAATAGGTTTCTAACAAGACAATAAATGGTTCACTGTTCACAAGAACAACAAGTACAAAAAGCTCCTGTTAAAGTATAGGTTTTGGTTTCAGTTCTTAAGAGGCCATTCACAGGTATGAACATACCAGCTCTTGTAAAGCTGTATCTTTCTTACTGAGTTAGTGACATTGTTTTAATTTGTGATAGACTGTAATAGACTTGTGTACATTTTGTAGATGATTGTACTAGATCAGGCATTGACGACCTTTTTTTGAGAAGCAGGCCACATGAAACATGGCTCATCATCATGTGGGCTGCACTACTAAAACATCAAGGTAATTTTTTGTTTGCATGCTGTACAGGAAGTATTGTGGGCTGCAGTTTTCCTGTGACTGATCTAGAGCATAAGTCTTTGGTGTTGTAAACTTCAATATGCAAGCTTTATTTTTCACTGTCTCACTTATTCTATCAACACCAATGGTCAAAAAAATGCTTTCCTTCAAACTGCAGTGAGTTAGTTTAGTATGTAGTGAGGCATTCCTCCAACACAAATAGACAAGACTTCTCCAGAATAATTTAGATTTGGGCTTAAGAAACGGTACTTCCTTCTTTGTCCAGCTTGTCTTTGACTATTTGCAACATGCCATCATAAAAATATACCAGTTGTGAATTTTGTCTTTTCTTTTTATTTATTTGTAGAATGATGACTATGGAAGAATTATTGCAGTCTTTGATAAAAAAAGGAGTTACAGAATGTGAAGAGGCTCACAGACAAGCCATTGCAGCACGTCATGGGCTTGCTGGAATCTATATCATCAAAGAACAGGTGTGTGTTTAAATAATACTGAATATGGAGTGATCTCTGTAAAGATTACACAGTTAGGTTGTTATTGAATTAATATTGAATCTATATCATCAAAAAGAAAAAAGAAAAAAAGATGTTTAAATATAAGTAAATATAGAGAGATTTACATTATTAAAATAAAGATTACACTAATAGGTAACTATTGAATTAATCATTCTTATTCTGTGGATATAAAACAGTAATCAATAATTTTATAGTATAACTTTTTGACTTTTAACTTCTTTTTATATAATTAATACCTTTTGTTAATTGTTGTTAATTAATTAATTTTGATTTAAATACTACATTCTTATGTGAAGAAAATATCAAAATGAAATCTTAGACAGACTTTTAATTATTACATCTTGGTAATTACAATATCTGTCATTTGTTGCATAATTCTTAATGTTTGAATTAGACTGGCCAACAAATTATATCTTTTTTCCTGCTGACCTAAGTTTGAGACCTGTTTTGGGGTTATTTGGTGGGGTCACTAAGTTTTAAAATGGCAACAGTTTTTTTCTATCACATCAAGTTATTTTTCTATGGGCTGGCCCATATTGGCCCCACCCATAGCTCCGTGCTGGCCCATATTGGCCCCACCCATAGCTCCTTGTTTCAGAAATTTCTCAATATGTCTTTTGTAGAGTATGTTAGCAGTAAGAGTCTCAGTGTCAGTTGAGCATCCAGTGAGTGAGGTTGTGATGATCTGTTGGCCTACTAGCAGTGGTGGACAGGGTTCCACTAATCCGCTAACAGCTAATTAGCAAAGCTAACTTTTTGTTTTGCAGATTAGTGTTTTTACTAACTTTGGAAACCGTTAACAGATCAATTAGCTTCCGCTAAATTTAGTTCTGCTGACTTTAAGTCCACTAACAAATTCATACGTTTGTTCCTGTCTGTTGCGGGCGTATCTTGAAGAGTCTGTCAAGCATGCTATTGGCTGACTATGTGTACACCTGATGAGACATGTTTGGTCAATGCAGCAGCAGCAGCTAG
The DNA here is from genome assembly GCF_001194135.2 of Octopus bimaculoides. Lineage (NCBI taxonomy): Eukaryota > Metazoa > Mollusca > Cephalopoda > Octopoda > Octopodidae > Octopus > Octopus bimaculoides. The sequence continues at coordinate 17,930,119 of NC_069001.1, read as the reverse complement.
CTAAGCAGTATTGTGTAATTCTGCAGTTTTGAGTTGTATTCACTTACGATGTTGTTACTGTTATGGAAAGTGAAGACGTTTGTGTCCAGCCTGAGAATGAAGGGCCTGTTGAGGAGTCAGCAACAGCTGTGGGTGAGGCAGAGGTCACTCAGATTAAGAGCCAGGAGACTCAGAACCTGTGGCCCCACATTGAGGACTACTTTGTCTTTACGTCAAGGGATGAGAGTAACACCAAAATCCTGTACTTCTGGTGCATCATGTGTAAGCCCAAGGAGACCACCATCAAGGGACAAGCGGTGAGCCTATACAATTTGAAGTTACATGTCAAAAACAAACACCCAGCACATGCCATTCAGTTTGAGGAGAGGATCAAGGCCAGCGCTTCCCATGGGAAACTAGCCAGTTGTTGCAGCCATGTGCAAAGAAAGCTTGCTAGCCCAGCATTGGCGAGGTGTTTGCCCAAACTGCTAACACTGGTGTCCATCAGTCTATAGTGGACAGAAGGATTGTAGACCTGTTTGTCAACAACATGCTACCACTGCATGTAGTGGAGTCCTCCACCTCGGTCAACCTGATCAAGACACTGAATCCCAGTAAGACGATGTCCTGCTGCTCTCTGGGCAGGATGATCTTGGCCAGCCATAAACAGCTGGAGGAGTATCTTACAAAGTATTTATAAATCAAAATCATAGAAGATTATTAAATTATTATTATGGTTTCCTTCATATTTTTTAAATTTAATTTAATCATTTAATAAATAATTATTTTCTTAATGTAATAAAATGTATAATAGCTAATTGAAATGTCATAAAATATAATATACTAGCAGAAATACCCGGCGTTGCCCGGGTTAAAGAGAATAATGAAATCTAAAAACGCTGTCTAGACTACGCATCATCTTTATATATAGAGATGTATATACACACACGCACCCAAACACACGTATATATATGTATATCAATATAAATATATGAAAGTCAATGAAGTTTCGTAAAAGAAGGTGATCATGTACATACTTTCTTGCTGTTGTGATTATAACACCTC